>NC_062275.1:33744173-34047690 GCF_916048215.2 Malus sylvestris
AAACAGTCTTACCTACAAGCTTCTTTGGAGCCTGGGTCTATACAGTAGATGCATTTTACAATTAGTAAACCAGTGGCTTGCGATGACTCTGAATTCATTGTTCATCGCGGTAGATACAGCCCCTGATATCACATCTCCAAGAAAATAGAACAAAGTAATATGTACTTGTACATTTATGAGTTTAATCTATTAGGGATCTTTCTTCTTCTTTAGAACCCAAATTCCTTCCTTTTCCAAAGAACCATGGTGAGCCCATAATGCGTAACTTAATAAACCAGGATGTAAACCAAGTACCTCACAGTCTATGATATATCTGCTCCTTCCACCTTTTCCTCCATTACCATATTGTAAGTGATAAACAATTTTATCAGAATGCTTGATCAGTTTTACTCAATACCTCAATCGAAGAAATAACTTATTATGCATTAACGACCCTATGGGAGAAAAAGAGCAAGAAAGAAATTGAGGTACAGACAAGTACTACATATTGTTATAGACAATGTCTAACAAGTAACATAAAGGTTCAAAATGAACCCCTTCAATATATGATCAACTGTGACTTGAAAAGAAAGCATCAACTAATCTATACTAAGCTATGCTCCTGCCTTCATACAGCTACGATTGGATTATGCTATAGCCCATTTCAGTGCTCATCAACCCTGCAGCCTCCGACTATTTTTTTCATCAATTAAACCCTCAAGAAGGAAACACAACGAACAAAAAACTTTCTATTTGTAAAATCTGAAGGTCTACCTCCTGCCCAAACAAGATAAAAAAACACAGCACACGGACACCCTGTTTGAAATGGTACCAGGCATGTTGGTTGAGGTTGATAAAGATTGAAACTTTGAATAAAATGTTTGAAGAAATTTGTGTTTTTCTAGAGAGAAAAGGAAGAGCAAGAGTCTGTGTATTTTTCATATGAAGAAGAAAAGAAAAATTACAAGGACTATATTTATCACAGCTGGTCTAAAAACAGATCCTACATATAGGGACCTAGAACTCCTCTCCGGCCATTAATGGTCATCGGAGGATATCATCCATCCACTTGGAAGAAGATGGGAAAGCTCAGTACAATTAAAAAGACAAAAACACCAGCTGTAATCTTTCTAAAAGTAGAAAAAGAAACTAGCCGTTGAATTTTAATGGCTCCTTCTAATTTAGTAAGGTCTTCATTTCTTCACATTTCTCAGCTCCCTTTCGATTTCATCTGCAGGTTTAGCTTCTGCAGGATAACTCTAAAGCTAGGAAGCAGCTTAATTCTCAACAACCTCTCCTAAGCTGCTTACTGGCTTCACTCCTAACTTCATCCTCAAGTAATTGAATCGATCTTTAGGCAAAGCTTTTGTAAATATATCTGACAACTGTTCTTCACTCCTGCAATATTCCACATTAATGGATCCTTGCTGCAATGCTTCCCGAATAAAATGATATTTCCTGTTTATATGTCTGGTTCTCTGATGAAAGACTGGATTTTTAACCATCGATATTGCTGACATGTTGTCACAAAACAATGGTGTTGCTTCAGTTTGCATTTCACCAAAATCATCCAACACAAATCTTAGCCAGACAGCTTGAGCTGTTGCCTCAGCTGCAGAGACATACTCTGCTTCTGCAGTTGACAATGCAACTGTGTTTTGCTTGACTGAGGCCCATGAAAATGTACCACTACCAAAACTGAATGCATACCCAGATGTGCTCCTACTGTCATCTTCACTGCCAGCCCAATCTGAGTCACAAAATCCAATCAAAACAGCATCCTTGTCCCTTGTAAATTCAATGCCATAGCTGAGAGTACCTTGAATGTATCTGAGAACTCTTTTAGCTATACCCATGTGCTTCTTCGTGGGACCATGCATGAATCTTGATAACAAACTGGCTGCATACATTATGTCAGGCCTAGTTGCAGTTAAATATAATAGACTGCCAACTATTTTCCTGAACAAACCTTCATCAGCCAACTCACTTCCATCAACTTTCTTCAGTTTCTCACCCGTGGGTAGAGGCATTGTCACTGACTTACAATCCTCCAGACCAAACTTTACAAGTAAGGACTTTGCATATTTGCTTTGATGAATAAATACCCCTTTATCAGTTTGTAGAACTCCCATTCCCAAGAAATGATGTAAGACCCCTAAATCAATCATCTCATACTTCTGCATCATGTCTCTTTTAAACTCACTCAGCAATGTATTGCTGCTTCCAGTGTACACTATATCATCAACATATATAGAGACAATGATCAGTTTTCCTTCTTCATCAGTTCTGGTATATAAGGTAGCCTCACTGGTGCTTCTTTTGAAATTGCAACTAGTGAGATATGTGTCAAGCTCACTGTACCAGGCTCTAGGAGCCTGCTTCAAACCATAGAGAGCCTTCTTTAACTTATAGACCTTGTGACTTGCATTTTCAACTTCAAAACCCTCTGGTTGCTCAGTGTAAATCTCCTCCTCAAGTACTCCATTCAAGAAGGCTGACTTAACATCTAATTGGAACAACTTCCAACCCTTTTGTGCTGCAAGTGCAATTAAGGTTCTAATTGTATCTAACCTTGCCACTGGGGCAAAGGTTTCATTATAGTCAATACCAGGTTTCTGAGCATACCCTTTTGCCACAAGCCTAGCCTTGTGTTTTTGAACTGTTCCATCCAGATTCAACTTGGTTTTGAACACCCATTTGACTCCTATGACTAGTTTGTTTGCAGGTCTTTCCACCAGCTCCCAAGTTCCATTCTTTTCAATAGTTTCAATTTCAGCATTCATTGCATCCTTCCATGCTTTGTCTTCAATAGCTTCATGATAGGTTTCAGGTTCAATAATGGTCATATGACATCTTGCATAGATGTCCTCCAAGCTTCTCAGCTTTACTGGTGTATTGCTTGGTGTTGAACCTTGACTGGTACTGACTATGTTGTTTCCAGGGACATGTTCATCATCTGAGACTAATTGAGTGAGATTTGGAGAGTCAATGCTGTGAGTTTCATGAGGGGATTATTCAATTTCGATTATCTCAGAATTTTCATTTCCAATGGTGAGAGGCATGTAGATAGTTTCATCTTGCTTGCTTTCCCAATTCCAGAACTTGTTCTTATCGAATACAACACTTCTTGAGAGTATGATCTTCTTAGTTTGAAGATTATAGATCTTGTAGCCTTTCTCACAGCTGCCATACCCCATAAAGATTCCCTTGCTTGCTTTGTCATCAAATTTCTGTCTAAGATTTGATGGAATGTGACTGTAACAAATACTTCCAAACACTCTCAGATGTTTTACACCTGGTTTTCTCCATGTGAAAGTTTCAAATGGTGTTTTGTCTGAGACTGCAGTGGTATAACACCTATTTTGCAGATACACTACAGTGCCAACTGCTTCAGCCCAAAACTTGACAGGAATTTTCTTCTCAGACATCATTGATCTTGCCATTTCTCCAATGGTTCTATTTCTTCTCTCAACAACCCCATTTTGCTGAGGTGAGTAGGCAATAGTCAGCTGCCTCTCCATGCCAAGATCACTGCAATACTCAAGGAATTCATGTGAGGTGTATTCTCCACCTCTGTCACTTCTTAGCTTCTTCAATTTGAATCCACTTTGAAGTTCAACAAATGCTTTGAATTTTTTGAACACATTTATCACATCTGACTTGTTTCTGAGAAAATATACCCAACACATCCTTGAGAAATCATCAATGAATGTGATGAAGTATTTGTTCCCTCCAATGGACTCATTTTGCATTGGACCACATACATCCGTGTGCACCAATTCAAGTGGATTGTTTGTTCTCCAAGGTTTCTCATTCTCAAATGGTTATCTGTGACTTTTACCATACACACAGCTTTCACATACTCCTTCTTTTTATGAGAAATCAGGTAAACCCAACACCATTTGTGTTTGCTGCATTTTCTTCATGCTAGTAAAGTTCAAATGGCCCAATCTTCTATGCCAAACCCATGGATCTTCTTGTATTGCTGCTTTCCTTGCCACTGAGTTGACAGATTCCATGGACAATGGGAAACATCTATTTCCAGTCATTGCAACTTTAGCAACAACATTATCAAGACTACTATCATCACATATTAATGCATAGTTTCCTCCAAATAGAATGTAGTACCCATGCTCCATCATTTGCCCTATGCTCAGCAGATTTTCATCTAATCCAGGAACTAACAGCACTTCATTTATGTACCTTCTCCCTTTCCGTGTCTCAACTACAAGTGTCCCTTTTCCTGTGGCTTGAACAAGGTCTCCAGTGCCCATTTTTACTTTGCAAGTCACTGACTTATCAAGATTAATCAATAAAGACTCTTGAGAGGTCATGTGGTTGCTGCATGCACTGTCCACAAACCACACAGACTTGCTTGATGCAATTGTACTTGCATGACAAGCATAGAACATGATTGCTGTGACTGCATCTTCTTCCTTTGCACAGTTTGCAACTTGTTTACCATTGTCACAATCCTTAGTTAAGTGACCAAATCGATTGCACCTTCCACACTTGGGTTTTCCTTTATATCTGCATATACCAAAATGTTATTTGTCACATACTTGACATAGCGGTTTCACATTTCCTTGGCTGCCACTTGGTTGTTTGTTGTGTGCAGTAAATTTGTTATTCCAGCCACTACCACTGCCATTATTCCAGTTGTTTTGAGACCAAATCTTACCCTTCTTATACTGACCCCATTTTGGATTTGTCTTATACTGAGACCCTTTGACAATTCCAGTGCCATTTCCATTTCCTCCAACTTTAAGGCTGCTGAAAGCCCTCTCAGTACCTGTGTATTTCTCTCTTTCATCATGCAAGTCTTCTCTTTTATCATAGACTTTCATTGAAGCTAAGACTTCCTCAACTCTAATAGTGTCTAGATCTCTGGTTTCTTCAATGATTGACACTATGGACTTATATCTCCTACTTAGACTCATCAACAACTTTTGAACAATTCTTTTCTCTGTTACATCTTTTCCTAGAGATTTAGAGTTGTTTACTATCTCAAAAAACCGAGCCAAGTAGTCATCCAGAGATTCAACATCATTCATCCTTAAATATTCAAAATCAGCTCTAATGGCTTGTAATTTCACAGCTCTTACCTTTTTATCTCCTCTGAACTCTCTTCTCAGGATTTCCCAAACTCCTTTAGCAGTCTTTTCATTTTTTGATGCAAGGGAAGAGCTCATCTGTTATGGCTCCCTGAATGAGACTCAGCGCCTTGGCGTTTTTTATTTTGTCTTCTCTGGAGATGGTGGGTGCTTCCACTGGAGTTTGCTCAGCCTCACTTTCTTCATCTCCAGAGCCTTCTTCCTCCTCAGGAATCTGCTGCGGTCGTACTCCGAGTTCTACCACATCCCATAGATCGTAGGCTATGAGAATGGTTTCCATTTTCACGGCCCAAAAATCGTAGTTTGAGCCATTAAATTGTGGTGTTCGTAAATCACCACCGGAGGAACTTGATCCAGCCATCTTCTCAGCTAACACAGCTCAAATGGTTATAAAGGTACCACCTTTAAGGTTTTCTGGAAATTTTTTTTTAATGGATCTCTCTCACAGTATCACGCCCTTTCTTCGGAATCAAACCTAGAGCTTTGATACCATGTTTGAAATGGTACCAGGCATGTTGGTTGAGGTTGATAAAGATTGAAACTTTGAATAAAATGTTTGAAGAAATTTGTGTTTTTCTAGAGAGAAAAGGAAGAGCAAGAGTCTGTGTATTTTTCATATGAAGAAGAAAAGAAAAATTACAAGGACTATATTTATCACAGCTGGTCTAAAAACAGATCCTACATATAGGGACCTAGAACTCCTCTCCGGCCATTAATGGTCATCGGAGGATATCATCCATCCACTTGGAAGAAGATGGGAAAGCTCAGTACAATTAAAAAGACAAAAACACTAGCTGTAATCTTTCTAAAAGTAGAAAAAGAAACTAGCCGTTGAATTTTAATGGCTCCTTCTAATTTAGTAAGGTCTTCATTTCTTCACATTTCTCAGCTCCCTTTCGATTTCATCTGCAGGTTTAGCTTCTGCAGGATAACTCTAAAGCTAGGAAGCAGCTTAATTCTCAACACACCCATGTGTCCATACTCAAACATTCCACCAGTACGCAAATGAAGGATTTATTTTGAAAAACATGTTCATTTGAGCAACATCATATAGCATGCAATTAACAATTAAAGGCGGAATCATGCTTGCATGCACTCAAAAACAAAACATTACCATGAAATTCAAAGCCTAGTAGTTTGGTGAACCAATAATCAACTCAAAACAAAGTGAGTTGAAATTAATACCTTTGTAGATTCCTCTTTGCATAAGCAAAGGCTAATCACCCAAAGAGATAGGGCCTTCATTCCTTGCTTCTTAGATCCATGGATTTGGATGGAAGAATAGGTTCTCCAAGTTCCCAAAATTGAGAACCTCTAAGTCTCTTCACCAAGGTTAGATTGTAGAAGAAATGAGTGACCTTGGAGTAGTAGGATTGCTAGATGTACCCTCCAAGGTGTTGGCCTCTTTAGAGAGAAAATGGAGAGACAATTCTCACCCATTTTCACCCAAAATAAACCCTTAATCACATTAATGAATATTTGGCTATAAAGTCCTTTATATAGTCACTTCTTTAAGTGACCTAAACAACCAAAACCCTAATTCATCACCATATGGCCGGCCACCTAAGGAATTTTGGGCTTTTGGGCTTTAATGAATCTTTATTCATTAAATTGTCATACAACTTAAGTTAATGGGCTTGACGTTCGAAGCCCATTGGGCCTTAAGGTCCAAAACTATCCCGAGGTCTTTAACGAACTTATTCGTTTGATTAATTAACATATTAATTAATCCTTGCCATAAATAAATGATTAAACCATTTAATCATTCTTACTCATTTCCGTTTAATCTTCAATCTCCACCTTTTATGGTGTGCGATCCATTAGGTTCCTTTTAGCGAGGCAGTGGGCGATTAAAACAATTTTACATCGATTGTGAATTGAAACAATTTTCAATTCTCCCTTTAGTGGTTATACACGTATAGGGCTTCCACAAACCATGGTTGACGCCTAGCAGCATGTCATGGTTACCCAAGCTAATCAGAAGAGGTTAGAGAACCTATTCAGTTCGGGATTACAAATGCAATACGGTCCTTCTCTAATCTAATACTCTTGACCACATTGTTTGGTATGATAGTTTATTTACTCATGTCTACTATCCAATGTGAATCGTTTGCTTATATGATTTCCTTGAATGTGATTTGGAACGCATTCCCCAATCTCATTCATACTCTGGCCAGAGATTCCAAATCATATCATAGAGTATTCTCCCTCAACTGTTTGAAGGTTAGAGATCCCTTGTTGCGCATTTACTTGTCTCCATAGCTAAGTGGCTTAACCCCAACGATGTCGTGACACCCCTAGGGGGTGAATTAGACATAATCAAAGATTAAGGACTTAACCACAAGACAACTGTGATGCCTCAGGTCAAAGGACTACTTTGCATTATCCCAACCATGAGTTCTCATGTGACATGGAATATAAGAACTCTTCGTTGATCACGTTCAGTGAACTCATTCTCTTATTGAGCACCTACGTACTTGTCTTGATGTCACACACACCAATGACTCGAGACTAGTCACTCTCCCTGAGAGAAGACACAGTACGTACTGATCTTAACGGACTGTCAATGCCCAATTGGTAATCCTATGATCAGGAACATTTAGGATGTGTCTACGAAAGAATGGTCTCATTAATCTAACTTCATTAGATTGCATTCTCCCAATCACATATTCCTTGGACTTTATCGTTTAAGCATATAACATTTATATGAGACGGTTCAAACAATAATCTTTGCCCTTTATAAGTTAAACTAGATTAGTTTAACATTTGAAATGTCCGTAAAGTATCATCATATGATTGGTTTTAGGGCACATTTCCAACAATCTCCCACTTGCACTAGAGCCAATCAGCATTGGTCATCAGTGATGATACCTCTTCTGTAGTCATTTCATAAATGGCTGAGTAGTAGGCCTAGTCAATGGATATCTATATGTGTTATCCACAGAAGCAACCTTGAGAATAACGACGTCACCATTATACATGATTCTCAATCATGTGGTTCAGTCTCTCATTTGTGTTCGGATCTTGATGAGACCTTGATTCCCAGGCTTGAGCTATCGCCCCATTAGTGTCATACACTTTCTGGTTGGAATCGAATAGAGAGTTCATAAATGAACTTTCCCATCCAAACAACATTTTTGTAAACTTCTATATGGCAATATATCTTGCATTCATAATGGAACACACTAAAGTCATTACTTTAATGTTTCCATCCAAATATCTCTTTAGTCATAATAAAGAGATATTTGTTTATCTCTTCATTCATAATGAAGAAACATCCAATGATGTATCAGATTCATAATCTAATACATTTACGCTTCCATTACGTTACTCTAATTCTTCCTCATTCTTTGAGGAATCTATCCTTAAGTATTTCTTAAATACTTAAGGACTCACTTGACAGTTGCCACGGTTCTGATCCTGGGCTTGCACTGATATCGTCTTGTACCGTTCTAGGTACAACTCATATCAATGTTTTTCATACAATATGAAATACATAAATCACCTTTCTGCTTATGCATAAAGGATTCAATTTACGCATTATTTCTATGGGAGTCAAAGGGTACGTTCCCTTTGAGAAGGGCAACTTGCTAGTCTCACTAGAATCGTCCTTCTTATTGAAGTTTATCATCATATGAGAAACTTCCTAGCATCCATTGTCTATTATTAGAGATTGATATAATCCAATTATATCATGAAATATATCATTATAGATTTCCATCCCATGTATCTAGACTATATCTCCCATATACATTCTATCTTCATATAATGTATTAAAGTCATAACTTTAACGAAGAAGTATTCTTTTTATTTCCAAAATTAATATATCATATATACTTAAATTTTAGGAACATGATTAACTCCCACTAATCTTTTGTAAAACTCGTAAACAAAAGATTCATTTACATCTTGATGAGAAATCAAACGATTTGATTCTTTTTTCCTCATAAAATGCAAATAGCTCCCACTAACTTGCTAAGATCCATGATGGATGGATCTCTACAACTTACATGTCTTGTGATTTATAGTTTTGGACATATATTATCAAGACTATCTTAATAATGGTTTCGGAAACCCATATTATGTCAAAACATTGAATCACCATTTTAGTTGTAGCTAGCAATCTTCGAATTAATTGAAACCAAGCCTACCTCAAAGATGGTTTCTTCAAAGTCAACCATTCTCTTTGATTGTAGTTACCTTAAGCTACCAATTAGCTATGAAGGTTTCATTATTTCGAGTCAAATGGTACTTTACCATTTCCTTGAGTATATATCGTATATGCACTCAATGTAGTCATAAGGATTTTCATTCTTATCGACTACCTTGGAGCTTGTGGTATAGGAACTAGGTTGTTATATTTGTTGATTACTTCCTTGTTTCTCAAAGAACCCATTCTTTGAGTTCTATCTCTCGTTCATTTGCTCTTAGGCAAATCACATTGTAGGATTACAATGAACTTCCCAACAAAACAACATTTGTTAGTTGGTTTATAGAAGCGATATCCAAAAGTTATTTTAAGGATATCCTACAAGATTGTTATCAAACGAATATTGCTTATTAGCACACAACCCCAAATCTTTAACATGCTTAAGATTTGTCTTTCTTTTCCAACTACATCTTATGGAGTCATGAAAATATTGGAAGATCTTCTCATTGACAATCATATTGTTTTAGAAGTATATATCCTATATATGGGTAATAGATAACATTTAACGAACTAAATCTTATTCGAGTTCGTTCTTCTCCTAATGGAGAAATACATTATCTTATGATTCTATTTTCCTTGATATCTTTCAAGGAAACTCATCTAAAGTGTTACCTTTCCTTGGATCAAATCTAAGGAGGTAAATACTTTAGATATCTTACTCATCTATTTACATTTCTTGAATTCTTTGAAACCTTTTGCAAAGTATTCGGACTTGTGTTTATTCAAAATAAACTATAGTCCAACCGAGAGTGATCTTTGGTGAATGTCATATAACATGAGTAGTATTATGTTGTGGACAAGTGCCACTAACATCTAAGTGAATTAACCTCAACAACTTTGTGATTCTTTCTTCTTTCCAAAAGAATAAAGATTCGAACATTTCGCCTCCATACAATTTTAACAAGAAGGTATTGGATCCGGATCTAACGATCCAAAGCGTCCATCTATGACCAACTCGTAATTTATGTTTTTAGAGGTATCACAACTTTAGTTGGGATTAGTCACTACCTTGCAACCTTTTGGGTTTTAAGCATCATTATTTTTCTAAACAGTTAACACTACCATATTATCTCTACTATAGAGACAATCAATTAGATTACTATAATCCAATTTCTTTGGTAGTTCATATGAGGAAGTAAGTACTATCTGCTTTCGCAGAGATCTATATCTTATTCACGTTCCGTATGTGAAGCACCTTTTCTTCTCTCATATATCTTCTACTTCTTATTAGTCACACTTTTACAACGATTTGTAAAACATAGTTACTAATACGGAATCATACATTCAAGTAGAAGAACCAACTGTTTTGAACTATTCAAGAACAATTTACAACACCTTCGAAAGGTGTGTTCTTGACACTTGCAAGACATTTCTTGCAAATACCCCTTCCAATGTCCATCCTTTCATAAAGAAAGTTTGTTCCCTTGGAGTTATTTATCTTCTTTATTTGACTTTCACCTTTGACTACATTAGTCATGGTCCCTAAACTCCCACTATCTCTCTTGAAACCCTTTTCAATTGTGTTATACACATCAAACAATTTGGAGAGTATGTGGTTATTGTTCACTACATAGTTTACCATAAACTTAGTGAACCATTAGGATAGGGAAACAAAGGTAAAGTCCTTGCCTAGTTTCCGTCTCGTTAAGTGGTTTAACACTTCAACACTCAATGATTCAAAATCATCATAAGTCCATGTTAATGGACTATTTTTGTCAACCAACCATTATGTTCTAAACATAATTACAAACTTTCAAGAGTTGTACAAGGCAACTCTCATTTCTTCATACAACATTTGGAAGTGAAGAATCATGGCACATTAAGTGTCCAAGCCTTTGTGCTTTCTTCTCAAGTTCCTTGTTCATGTAACAAAGAAACAAGCACTAAGTGTTTGCATTGATTAAGGGTTGTTCAAAGCAACTCTTATTTCTTCATACAACAATTTGTAATTGAAGAATTATGACATTAAAAGTGTTGTCCTCTTTATGATAGACCTTTTCTAACACATTCTTCTAATGATACATTATCAATAGGAAGATTGTGAGGATGAGACTACTTAGGTACATTTACAAGCCATTAAAGACAATCTATGGTTTTGTAGTACCAAGTCCGTAAACTAAACGTTCGGCTTTTATTTGTCAAGTGTTGGATAACGTTTGCAAATATATTGGTAAACAAATACATAACGTATATAAATTGATTGATTTTAAGCCATTTGATTCGGGTCTTTAAATCAAATAGCATCACCCACTATTTTTGGCAAATTCCATATCCCTCATTGGAATTCGAGAGTTTTGGATGAAACTCTTAGTAGGTTATGGGAGTCTCACTATTACCAAGCCCACCTCACGATGATACGATATATGGCTAGCAACAATAATAATGAGAGAGTACGCTTACTCATTTGCAACTAATGCATGTACCCATCTTATTTGGCCTCTAGAGAATGTAACCTCACAATGATATGATGTTGGTTCCATTGCACTTAGTTAAGTCATTCCCACCATGCTTAGTTTGTGAAGGGGTTCAAGAATAGCCTCACGATGATACGATGTCGGCTATCCTTGTTGCCTACACTAACCTCATCATATGTTTATGGATTCCTCCTGAGTATAAGCATGCACTTTGTACTCCCCCATGATAGGGTGAAGCCGGTGTACAAGTCATAAACGATTGGAGCCACCACGGTGGAAGGCCTACGAAAGAGTGTTCTAAGCACTCTCACGCTTATCAACTTAATAATGGTTTGGTTGAGGGTTTTAGGTCTCATCACATACAAATATACATTTTAATCTCTATTAAAACAATTTTGGTCCTATTACAACTATTGGTCCATTGGATTGTTTTAGTTGTATATAATACTCCCACTATGCTTATAAAACGGTTTTTAAAGCAAGAGTATATGATACTACTATCATAACCTTTGCATTCATTTAATGGACTATATAGTTGCCTTAGGGCCTTAGGATGACTATGAACCTTTGTTTAGATTCAACACGAGCCTTGTGTTGAATCTCGGTCTAGGGATGGAGATTGATTTTAGTTACGCGTTTAATCACATTAAGGCGTGTTGTCTTAGGGGCGTTGGACCCAATTACTTCATTTTCATGCATATCATATAAAGCAAGAAAGAAATACTTCAAAGTAAAGGATGAGCTTATGCTCATTACAACATTTGCATAAAACAAATTACCTTAAAGTAAAGAAGGACTTATGCCCTTTTACAACATTTGATCAAATCAATTACAACCAAAATCTAATCTACACATTCCCATGGTTCAAACAAATTTGAAACGCCTTTCACATAGCTCAATTATATTAGGCTTAGGTTCATAATCATCCTTTAATTAATTAACGCTTTAACTAATTAATTGAATGCAACATTTTCATTTGGTTTTTGTATCCATAAAATTGATTTAAGTGGAGCTAAACAAAATGAAAATCCAATTCTCATTTAAAGAGACAAAACAATTTTGTTCTCATCCTATTTGGGCCATCATGCAATAACCACAACTTTTTGGGCCATATTGCGAAAACATAAACTTTTGGGGTCACTTTGTAAAAACACAAAAGTCACTACTTCATGTAAATACAACTAGAACCTAAAATTTAAATAAATTCAAAAACTTCATTAAAGGAGCAAAACAATTTGTCCTTTAGCGTTTTTAGGCCTTAACGTCAAAACGTAAACTTTCGGGTCAAAGTACAAATACACAAAAGTATCAAAACTTTATGTAATTGCATAAAAGCCCCAAAAATACCCTATTTTATTAGGGTGGCCGGTTTTTAGGGATAAAAAGGAGTGGTGGGTGTTTTGATTTATTAGTTTTGTCAAAAACAATCAAGTAGTGCTTTCACCTTTCATAAAAATAATATATGTTTTGATGATTGATATTTCTTTCATCATTTATACAAATATTTAACACTTTAAATACTTTCATAAAAATAATATATGTTTTGATGATTGATGTTTCCATCATCATTTATACAAATATTTAACACTTTAAATACATGATAAATCATTTGAAAAACATATATCATAAACTTTATGAAATAAATCAAAACTTTGAATCAAAACACAAACCTTTGTGTTCTTGGCAAGAACATCAAGAACATATGAAGAACATCCATGAAAACCCATAAGAGCTCCATGAATGTTTTCAAGCCAAAAAACTCAAATTTTCATCATTCAAAATGAGGCTAACATCCTAGGGTACTTAGGGGTTCCAAAAGTCACCTTAAAACCATTTTAACAAGACAAACATGAACCCAAAAAATCACCCTTTGGATTTGGCCGAAAATTCCCAAAATCATGGCACCAAATTTTAGCTCCAATATTCATGCTCATATGAACTACATCTACAACATTTGAGATGGCAAATTTTCAAACAAAATTTACATTCAAAGAAGCAAGAATAAAGCTTGTAACAATTACAACTTTTAAATCACAAACTTATGAACTACAAAACCCAAAAGGATTCACCAACTACTAGACCTAGGCTCTTGATACCACTTGAAGGATTTATTTTGAAAAACATGTTCATTTGAGCAACATCATATAGCATGCAATTAACAATTAAAGGCGGAATCATGCTTGCATGCACTCAAAAACAAAACATTACCATGAAATTCAAAGCCTAGTAGTTTGGTGAACCAATAATCAACTCAAAACAAAGTGAGTTGAAATTAATACCTTTGTAGATTCCTCTTTGCATAAGCAAAGGCTAATCACCCAAAGAGATAGGGCCTTCATTCCTTGCTTCTTAGATCCATGGATTTGGATGGAAGAATAGGTTCTCCAAGTTCCCAAAATTGAGAACCTCTAAGTCTCTTCACCAAGGTTAGATTGTAGAAGAAATGAGTGACCTTGGAGTAGTAGGATTGCTAGATGTACCCTCCAAGGTGTTGGCCTCTTTAGAGAGAAAATGGAGAGACAATTCTCACCCATTTTCACCCAAAATAAACCCTTAATCACATTAATGAATATTTGGCTATAAAGTCCTTTATATAGTCACTTCTTTAAGTGACCTAAACAACCAAAACCCTAATTCATCACCATATGGCCGGCCACCTAAGGAATTTTGGGCTTTTGGGCTTTAATGAATCTTTATTCATTAAATTGTCATACAACTTAAGTTAATGGGCTTGACGTTCGAAGCCCATTGGGCCTTAAGGTCCAAAACTATCCCGAGGTCTTTAACGAACTTATTCGTTTGATTAATTAACATATTAATTAATCCTTGCCATAAATAAATGATTAAACCATTTAATCATTCTTACTCATTTCCGTTTAATCTTCAATCTCCACCTTTTATGGTGTGCGATCCATTAGGTTCCTTTTAGCGAGGCAGTGGGCGATTAAAACAATTTTACATCGATTGTGAATTGAAACAATTTTCAATTCTCCCTTTAGTGGTTATACACGTATAGGGCTTCCACAAACCATGGTTGACGCCTAGCAGCATGTCATGGTTACCCAAGCTAATCAGAAGAGGTTAGAGAACCTATTCAGTTCGGGATTACAAATGCAATACGGTCCTTCTCTAATCTAATACTCTTGACCACATTGTTTGGTATGATAGTTTATTTACTCATGTCTACTATCCAATGTGAATCGTTTGCTTATATGATTTCCTTGAATGTGATTTGGAACGCATTCCCCAATCTCATTCATACTCTGGCCAGAGATTCCAAATCATATCATAGAGTATTCTCCCTCAACTGTTTGAAGGTTAGAGATCCCTTGTTGCGCATTTACTTGTCTCCATAGCTAAGTGGCTTAACCCCAACGATGCCGTGACACCCCTAGGGGGTGAATTAGACATAATCAAAGATTAAGGACTTAACCACAAGACAACTGTGATGCCTCAGGTCAAAGGACTACTTTGCATTATCCCAACCATGAGTTCTCATGTGACATGGAATATAAGAACTCTTCGTTGATCACGTTCAGTGAACTCATTCTCTTATTGAGCACCTACGTACTTGTCTTGATGTCACACACACCAATGACTCGAGACTAGTCACTCTCCCTGAGAGAAGACACAGTACGTACTGATCTTAACGGACTGTCAATGCCCAATTGGTAATCCTATGATCAGGAACATTTAGGATGTGTCTACGAAAGAATGGTCTCATTAATCTAACTTCATTAGATTGCATTCTCCCAATCACATATTCCTTGGACTTTATCGTTTAAGCATATAACATTTATATGAGACGGTTCAAACAATAATCTTTGCCCTTTATATGTTAAACTAGATTAGTTTAACATTTGAAATGTCCGTAAAGTATCATCATATGATTGGTTTTAGGGCACATTTCCAACAGCAAAGGCATCAAGCATAATTTTTAGGTGATCCACAACACTTAAGTACTAATCAAAACCTCGGCTTAGACTATAAAGAAGCTGTCCCAAGAAAGGATCGACTTTGTTATACATACAATTAGCATCCGTCCAGAAAAATGTCTGAAGATATGTGTTGAAAGAAAAGAGAAATAAGTTGGAAACTTATCCCTAAACCCTAAAACGTAATATTAAATTGTATTCTGTCAAGAGGCTTTCATTGAGTAATCACAAAGTTTAAATAATTACTCTCTCTCTATGTGGTACAATCTATTAACATGCACCCAAATGCAGTGTAATTATTTCTTCTTCATCTAAAATGCTTTTCTAGTTACAGAATGCAAACTAAAACAAGCGACGATATTGAACTACATATTAATATACTGAACATATATACGGCTCCGTGGATCACTATTCTAAAAAAGCGCTTAAGGGGTGGTGAGTCGAGGCGTTTTCTTACAAATCGGTTGGAAAAATCGGATCAGCTCTAGGAGGTTTTTTTTTTCATGAAATTAAAAAATAAAATAAAAAATCCTATCTAAGTCTAAGTGGTTTAAAATTGTGAACTTGTTGTATATTTGTCATCCTACAATACTTCTCACTATGGTTATATGGCATATATGCTTAATGTGTTTTTAAATTTTGGACTTGTTGAATACTCTTTTGCATTTTATCATTTTTTTATTATCTTATCCATGAATTTCATACAAGTATAATTTTTTGTAAGTGTCAATATGCACTTATTTACAAGATATACAAGAAATTTACCTAAATCCACCTAGGCCGCCTAGACGCCCGCCTAGATCTCGCCTAACGCTTTTTAGAACCTTGCCGTGGATAATTAATAAGATTCCAATTTCATAATCATGCTTTCAAGTATGTACCTAAGCAGATACTACCAACCCCTCTTTTTGAAACAAGAGTAAAATTGCGACATACATAAGTGATACAATTTTCTCTACAATAACGGCATACATCCAGAGTCCTATAGATATGTGTGTGAATCATAAAAGAAATCCATATTACAGTTTTCTTTTGAAAGTTAAGATGCTAAACCAACTTATATCACTTAGACTAGCAAAAATACACATCCATTTGAGCTGATATCATAAAAGCTTGAGCAGAGAAATAGAAAACAAATGAATGACAATGACTGACAACTTGATAAACATTTCTTACCTTCCCTTGCAAAGAAGAAAATGCAGCCTCCGCTTCCTCCTTTGTAGTAAAAGAAAGAAATCCATTACCACAAGATTTCCTAGAAGGGCAGCTACAGACAACCCTGGCTGAAACTGGAAGTTTGAAAATTTCAGAGACAAAATCTCTGAGATGGCTTGATCTTACTTTCCATCCCAAATTAGACACGTAAATCTTATAGCGTGTCTGTCCAATTTGGGGATTGGGAAGCAGTGGAGAAGGTTTCTTAAATTGCTTTTGTTGATGCACAAAATTAGTGAGGACTTTGGTACAACAGAAAGTGTTAAGTTTGGGACCTTTGCTAGATTGCTCCGGTCACTAGTATGGATAAGTATGTAAATGGATAGAGATAGGGAAGCAAACACAAGATGTACGTTGTGGAGCCAAAAATATTCACTAGGCGACACGTGGACTTTTGAACGAAAGAGGACAAAAATACCCTTGAGGCATACCGGGATTCCTACGCGCAAGTAGTGGGTAATCATCCTCAACCAATTCAAAAATGCTCCAGAAGAGGTAACCAATTCCAAATTATCTTATTTTAGGTAATTATTTCCAAAACTTAATTTCCCTAATATATTATTTAGTTAATTAATTATCTAAATAATATATTCTTCCCATATCTCCTAAAATCATCCTTTAATTATCAATTTGAAACATCCACTCAAACCTAAAAAATAGTATAGGGCCAGCTATCCCATTCAAAACCTAATTCATCACCTTTTTTTTCTACCTTTTCCATCATTTCTTCCCTTTTATTAGCCAATCAATACCATAAAGTACTAAAACATTTCCTTTCATATTTAATTAGCCAATTAATTGGCTAATTAAACCTAAAATAAAACCTAAAACTCCCACCTAGTAGCCGGCCACATTCCCTCCCTTCTTTTCCCTACCTTTTCTGATTTCCTCCACTTTATTACCCAAATAAAGCTAGTCATTCAATTTGGTAACTTCCCATTTATTTCTATCATATTTTATTAGCCAATAAAGTGACTAATTAAACCACAAAAAATTCACCAAAAAACACACAAAGGGGCCGGTCACTTTCTTGAAAAAGTGGACCAACTTAGTCCTATAAATAGTCACCCATTTTTACCAAACACTCATTCCAAACCTCTTGCAAAAAATCCCAAATACTCTAAACACTATTTCTCTCTAAAAATTCTAACTTTGGCATCGGAAGTTCTTCGGCCAAAGCCCCCCCCCCATTCATCGTGGGCGCGTGAGGCTTTTGGCCTTAACCTAAGGTGCTAGTTGTTTTGTAGGTGCAAAATCGTCCAAGATCGAGGAGGAGAAAATTTGCATCCACAAATTGGTGCTTTCATTGAGAGTTGAAATCCATACTCGTAGAAGACTCTCGCACAAAAAGGTTTTTTTTCTTTATTTTCTAGTCCATTTGAATATTTTTCTTACGTTCTTATTATTAGATTTTTTTACTTGCAAAGGTTCTTTGATAAAACGTATAAGAAAAATATAATGGCTGGAAATTTAGAAAATTCCGCAAGTAAAAATTCTAATATTCAAGAAAGGGAATTGCGGAGATCCGTGAAGCAAAATGCGACAATAAGGGGAGCGGCATCATCACCACGAGTTTCCACCATGGGAACAACCGTGGTGGCTACCTCGGTAGCCACCCGCGGCGAGGTCCATGGTGCCTTCACCACAGCCATCATGGGAACCACCGCTG
Source organism: Malus sylvestris (assembly GCF_916048215.2). Lineage (NCBI taxonomy): Eukaryota > Viridiplantae > Streptophyta > Magnoliopsida > Rosales > Rosaceae > Malus > Malus sylvestris. The sequence continues at coordinate 33,762,710 of NC_062275.1, forward strand.
TGGCTACTTCGGTAGCCGCTCGTGGCGAGGTCTATGGGGCCTTCACCACAGCCACCATGGGAACCACCACGGTGGCTACTTCGGTAGCCACTCGAGGCGAGGTCGATGGAGCCTTCACCATGGCCCGAGCCGTGCCATCCAAGTTTACGTGGACCCAAGCCCAAGCCTCGCATTCACGTGCACCGCGCATTGAGCAGCCTGCTCCCGTGATCCAGCCTGCTCTTGTAGCCCAGCCTGCTCCAACGATCCAGCCTGCCCTAGTGATCCAGCCTGCCCCCGCAGCCCAGCCTGCTCTCATGGTTTCCCAAGCTGCCCAAATCGGCCCGAGATAATTTCAACCATCCAGACTAATCATCGAGGCTGAGGCGTTTTCACCACATTTCTCTGCAGATTTGACATTCCCCAACTCAAATCTCGCACTTGGAGTCAACCACCCTTTTATTGTTCAAGGAGGTGCATTCCATCCAAGTTCTTCCAATTCGAATGGCGAACAAAACTTGTCCCGACAAGTCATAGAATTGACGAGCGCCCTTGCACAACAAACTACCTTGGTGAATCAACTTTTACAACGCACTGAGATGCAACGCGCCCACAATGAAGTTTCCCGAAGTAGAACAAAGGTAGACAATGAGCCTTTTAAGCAGCGTTCTGGAAAGCAGCCATTCAACCCATCACAAGTTGAGCATTCAGACAGTGCACACTCTCGATTGGGCCCCCGAAATAGCGTATACTCTCGTCTTAGTGCGCGGAGGAGCGTGCATTCTCGGTTAGGCCCACAGGCAAGTATACATTCACGGTTGGGGCCACGCTTTGATAATCAACATAGGCAGCCTTCCAGGCAGAGCATTCATTCGCGATTAGGCTCACAAGGAGTATTCTCCACATCACATCGGAGCAGACAGCCTGACAAACGAAAGGAAACAATCATTCAATCCGGCTCTAGTTCAACCTGTAGCCTGCAAAGAAATCCCTCACCTACTATGAATCTATCTCATCCATTGCAGCCACAGCATAGACGAGCCGAGCGAGAAGAAGAGCAGCCTAGACCGGTAGAAAAAGACCAAGGGCAGCCAAAGGCTCCGCTACCCCAACAAAAGCAAATCCAAGAAGAGGTAGAAAGGCTTTTCAATGAACAGATGCGTGATTTTCGGCGCAACGAAATGGTTGATGAGGCACTAAGGCGAGATATGACCAACATAAGCAGGTCACCTTTCGCGGATGAGATCGAGCAGGCAGAGCCTCCGTGCAAGTTTAGCATGCCGCACTTCATATCTTTCAAAGGAGACGGGGATCCCGAAAGACACTTGAAGCATTACCGAAGTGCGATGGTCCTTTATCGGAATAATGACGCCCTTATGTGCAAAATATTCGCCACTACTTTACAAGGCGAGGCACAAGATTGGTTTCATACCTTGCCGGCATGATCTATCCAGAATTTTGATGATCTTTCCTTGGTTTTCACCAAAGAATACTCATCTTATCGATCGATCAAGAAGAAGTCCGATCACCTGTTCAACGTAAAGAAAAACCCAAAAGAGTCGCTTCGCGATTACGTGAAGAGATTCAAAGCAGAGAAGGCGAAGATCGTCGGATGCGACAACTCGATAGCAAGTGCAGCTTTCCAAAAAGGACTACCAGCAGACCACCCACTGTTTGGAGAAATGATCATGAAAGAAGACCTAACTCTAGCAGATTCCTTTGCTCTGGCAGAAAAGCATGCGCTTTGGGACGAGGCTCGACAAGTAGAAAAGGCTCCCGAACAGCCTCGAAAAGAGTTGGCAGCTGCTCAAAAGAAGGATGAAAAATAACCCAACAAGGGCAGGCAGGAGTTCAAGCGCAGGGACCGACCCACGACCAAAGAAGGCCCGATGACCAATAACTATTCTAAGTTCTCAATTCCGATTCATCAAATCCTTCGTGACATCAAGAATGAACCATGGTTCAAGTTGCCAAAACAGTCAAAAGGAGATACTTCCAAGTTGGACCACACTAAGTATTGCGCATTCCACCGAGGTCCTGGTCACACAACCAACGACTGCTACACTTAGAAGGACTACCTAGAGAAACTCGTGAAAGAAGGCAAAGTCGATAGATATTTGGACAAGCCAGCTGAGCAGCCAAAAAAGAATGCAGACGGAGATGAGGAGCCACTAACTAAGATGATTCGAATCAATGGCATTTTCGCTGAATCCGAGCACTTGGGGGGCCACTAATAATTCCAAAAAAAGGAAGATCCAGCAGGCTTTACTAATCTCACAAGTTCAAGCAGTCGATACCCAACCTGGACCTATCATTGGCTTCACGGAGCAGGATGCGGAAGGAGTTGACTTCCCACACGACGATGCATTAGTAGTATCTGTCCAACTAGCCCATGCTATAGTCGATAGGATGATGGTTGACAATGGAAGTGCGGTCAACCTACTTCAACTTTCAGTCATTCAGAAGATGGGCCTGGAAAGTACAATCATACGTCGGGCAAAGGTACTTACTGGATTCAACGGACACACCTCAACTGCCATTGGCCATATCACACTTGACGTAAAAACACCGCCAGTCGTCTCAAAGCAAACATTCACGATTGTAAGTGACCCGTCTCCCTACAATGGGATTTTTGGGAGACCTTGGTTGATCAAGCTGGATGCTGTCACTTCCGTCAAGTATCAAAAAATCCGATTCCGCATCCCGGGAGGAGGAGTCAGAGAGATCAAGTCTGACCAGGTTTCATCTCGACGATGCACTGTCCAAATGTTGAAAGAAACAAAGAAGAAGACTTTTACCCCCGTAGAGGTTACCGAAGTCCAAAAGGGCAAAGAAATTGCCAAATAGCAATTACAGCAGGCGGATCGAGAAGATGGTGCCCAAGCAGACAAGATAGGATGGAAACCCGAAGAGGACGCCGAAGATATCATTCTTGATCCCCAGCAGCCGGAAAAGACGGCTAAAATTGGCTCACGACTAAGCCCAGACGAGAAGGAAGAACTCACAATTTTCCTTAGGAAAAATCGAGATATCTTCGCATGGTCACCATCCGACATGCCCGGTATTGACCCCAAGGTGGCCTGCCACAAGCTGCACGTCGATCCAACTGCCAAACCGGTAATTCAAAAAAGAAAACATTTCGCTCCCGAACGAGTAGCGATCATCGAGGTAGAAATCGACAAACTATTGGAGGCCGGTTTCATAGAAGAGGTAGCACAATCGGCATGGCTTGCTAATGTCGTACTAGTCATGAAGAAAGAGAAGGGCAAATGGAGGGTTTGCGTAGACTACACCGACCTCAACAAAGCATGCCCAAAAGACCATTATCCTGTCCCCCGGATTGATCTATTAGTATATTCAACTTCTGGAAACCAGTTGCTTAGTTTCTTAGACGCGTACTCCGGCTACAACCAGATAGCCATGCATGAGCCCGACAAGGAGAAAACTGCGTTCGTGATAGAGCGAGGCACTTACTGCTACAAGGTCATGCCCTTTGGCCTCAAGAACGCGGGAGCCACTTACCAAAGGCTAGTAAATATGATGTTCAAAAAGCAAATTGGGGTAACCATGGAGGTCTATGTCGACGATATCATGGTAAAGGGCAAGCAGCGATCAGATCACATTCATAATTTAGCAGAAACTTTCAATATCCTTAGAAGGTACAAGATGAAGCTCAACCCCACCAAGTGCACGTTTGGAGTATCTTCAGGCCGATTCCTAGGGTACTTAGTAACCCAACGAGGAATTGAAGCACATCCCAAGCAAATCCAAGCAATCATAGAGATGAAATCTCCAACTACCTTGAAGGAGATCCAAAGCTTGACCGGACGAGCAGCCGCCCTCAATCGCTTCCTCTCACGATCCACCGATCGATGCAAACCCTTTTTCAAAGCTATCAAGAGGGCACAAAAAGACAAATGGGATGAAGAATGCGAAAAAGCTTTCCAAGACTTGAAAAATTATCTCACATCACCTCCCTTACTATCCAAGCCGGAAGCAGCGGAGGATTTGTACATTTATTTGGCAGTTTCCGAGGTAGCAGTGAGCTCTGCTCTCATACGAGAAGAGCTGGGGGCCCAACTGCCGGTATTCTACACTTCTAAAGCTCTTCTCGATGCGGAAACAAGATATCCGAAGATCGAAAAATTAATTTTGGCGTTAGTTGTTGCGGCTCGGAAGCTCAAACCATACTTTCAAGCTCATACGGTCATTGTTATGACTCAATATCCCTTACGATCAATATTACATGGTCCGGACGCTTCTCAACGAGTGATGAAATGGGCATTGGAACTTGGCCAATATGGTTTAGTTTTTTCGACCTCGCACAGCGATAAAGGCCCAAGCCTTGGCAGACTTCGTGGTAGAATTCACACCTAGCCTAGGCAACGCAACAGTGCGGCCCAACGACGCCCCAGAAGCAGCCGAGAGTACCTTAGCCACACTTACTCCATCCAATAAAGATTTCTGGAACTTGCATGTCGACGGTGCATCCAACTATAAAGGCTCGGGAGCAGGTGTAGTTCTTGTTACTCCAGATGGCTCAATGCTCGAGCAGGCGATTACTCTAGGTTTCAAAGCATCCAATAACGAAGCAGAGTACGAGGCTCTACTAGCAAGCCTTAGAATGGCAAAAGACTTGGCGGTGAAGAAACTCGCAATTCATTCTGATTCCCAACTAATCACCAGCCAGGCTACTGGGGAATACACGGTAAAACACCCAAGGATGGCACAATACTTAGAGAAAGTACGCCAGCAGCTTGAAGCATTTCAGACTTACACTCTCACTCAAGTTCCGCGGGCAGACAATGCACATGCAGATGCACTAGTTGGTTTAGGTTCTGCCTTTGACCACCAATTCAAACGCTCAATTCCGGTGGAATATCTAGACAAGCCAAGCATAGAGATGGAGTCAATAGCCGAAGTGTCACAGGTTAGTGTAACTCCCACTTGGCAAAGTTCAATTATAGACTACTTGGTCAACGGCACATTACCCACAGAAAGATTGGAGTCAAGGAAGCTCCAAATTAAGTCGGCACGTTACTATATGTGGAATGGCATTCTCGTCCGAAGATCCTACACCGGACCACATCTCCACTGCCTAGCACCTCCCGATGACTTGAAGGTTCTAAGCTCAATCCATGAAGGCGTTTGTGGGAATCACTCTGGAGGTCGATCCTTAGCCCAAAAGGCTCTTAACGCAGGCTATTACTGGCCTACCATGCACCAAGATGCTAAGGAGTTAGTGCAAAAGTGCGACCGCTGCCAACGCTACAAACCAGTACTAGCACTACCCGCCAGTGAGCTACACCCGCAAACGAGTCCTTGGCCATTCATGCAATGGGCAATCGACCTGGTAGGGCCTATGCCGCCTGCTACGGGGGGCAGATGCATGATGATCGTGGCAACCGACTATTTCACCAAATGGGTAGAAGCAGAACCCATGACAACCACGACTCAGATGGACATAGAACGCTTTATATGGAGGAACATCATTTGCCGATTTGGCATCCCTCAGTCCATCGTTACTGACAACGGTCCTCAATTTGTGGGAAAAGATTTGGCAAAGTTCTTCAAAAAATACGGCATCAAACAACACATGTCCACACCAAGATATCCTCAAGGCAATGGGCAGGCTGAAGCATCCAACAAAACGATCCTCGACTGCCTCAAGAAATCCCTCACCGACAAAAAGGGAAAATGGCCAGATGAGCTCCCAGGATGTTTATGGGCATATCGCACCACCAAAAGACGAGCAACCAGTGAAACTCCTTTCTCTTTGGCGTTTGGTTCGGAAGCAATCATACCTCCTAACATCATCGTGCCAAGCATCAACACTCTATTGCCAAGCGTTGAGCAGAACAGTAAAGAGATGGCCACAGATTTAGATCTGGCAGAAGAGAGGCGCGAACAAACCATCACCCGCATCGCAGCCTACCAGCAGCAGCTCATTTCCAGCTACAACAAAAGGGCCAAGATCCGGCAGTTCCAACCCGGAGACCTAGTCCTAAGAAAAGCTTTCATCACTGCCCGCAGAGAAGGCTCGAAAAAAATGGACCCCATCTGGGAAGGTCCTTGCAAGATCAGCAGAGTCGGCGACAAAGGCAGTTATACTCTTGCTACCATGAATGATAAAGAGATCGAGAAGCAATGGAACGCCTACAATTTGAGGAAATACCATGTGTGATTTCACACTATATCAAGACCCGAAGACTCGAGCAGCTCAATGGGCACCACCTCGTAAACCGAGGATTATCCAATCATCATGCAGTTTTGCAACCAAGTTATTTGCTCATTTTATTTTTCAATAAAGAATTCAAAAGTAATTTGTAACTTGGCTTTAATATATGTCTACAACTACTTATTTCTTTTTGCACTTCAAAAGAAGATTACACCCCCCAAGGGACCAACTGTGCTCTTCAAGGCGGGAGGATAAACTCAACACTCCGAATATCCAGACCTGGATGAGCTTGGCTGCCCTAGAATAACTAGGTGCATGATGGCTTGCGCCGGGATTCCTAGAAGTAGCCACAATGGTCTGTTTCAAGGCTTAGCTAGTTGAAGGATTATGGGTCTATCGGCTTAATCCGCAGGGAACCGGGCCCTAGAAACGGAGGGGGCACATTATGCAGCACACCCAATGGGCGGCTGCCCTGGAAACCTAAAGCTGCTACCGAGTGCACTAAGGTAGCCTACGGATTTCCAGAAGACTGCCTACGGCTTGCCCTTCGAGCAGTAGAACCACGCTAGACTTATGCAACCGCACATTCTTGTGAAAGGTTAAACAAGTTAGTGTGCACACGCGAAGATTTTATCCACTACCGACATGCTACGTAGTCGATAAACTTCACCTCTGCCAAACGCAGAATAACCTACACCAAGTCCTAAAGTGTTGTGATACTTGCTACACAGCCTACGAAATTGGAAAAAGCCAAGGTTGAATAGCCAAGTGGTTACGCGGATTCGTCTGCTTCTGTAAGTAAGGCATCCGGCTGCCAACCCTATGGTTAACAACTTTGCAAAAGTTCTACATCAACACCTACGGCTGCATAAGCTATGTGGGCTTGTCTGCTTATAGAAAAGTAGCGCGCCTGCCACTGGCCTATAAGGACTAAAGGTTAAAAAAAAAAAGAAAAAAAAAGAAGAGCAAGGATGGGAAAAGCAAAAGAAGCAAGTTTATTAAATTTTATAGCAAAATTGATAAACAACAAGCAAATACCGAAGGAGTTCAAGCAAAAGCAACAAAGGAAAGAAAAGGAAATCCTAAAAGCTACTTAGAAGACTACTCTTCAGTAGTTTGGACATCTCCCAACTGCTTGGTCGTTACACCTTCAGCAGCCTTGGTGTTTTCAGCTGCGGCATCCTCCAAATCTTTACCCTCGACTGCTCCAGCCTGGGTATCAACTCCTCCAACTATTTCACCGATAGAAGACTCAAAGGTAAAATCGAGCAAGTCTTCTGGAGAAATAGAGAAGGTCTCGAAGTCTTTACCAGAAAACTCAAAGTCAGATGGCCGCCCATAGAGATGATCTACATAGCCCAGCTTGTAGAAATCAGTTTGGTTCTGAATAAGCGAAGCCTCGAAACCATCTTTCTCACTCTTTAACTGCTCATTCTCCTCAAGCAGGCAAGCACGAACCCGCTGCAACTCTTCAATTTCTTTCTTCAGATTTTCGTTGGTCTTCAAAACACTTTGAAGTTCTGACACTTGAGGCTCAAGCCTGTCAACAACCTTTTTGAAGTGGATCGCTTGGTTGTAAGTAGCAATCAATTCTTCATCCTTTGCATAAGCAGCGGAGCGAAATTCAGATATGGAACGCTCAAGATCTTGAATCTGAGGTATGTAACGCTCAATTTCCTTCTCTGCACTTTCATTCTTTATTTGGATCGCATCAAGCCTAGTCTTCAAATCCATGATCTCCTGGTAAGCGGCCTCAAGCTGCAGAGAAGTGGGGGCAGAAGTATTAGATTCCTTTAAAGCAGCAAGCTCAGATTCCAATTTCTTGATTTTTTTGGCCGAGGAATAAGCTTCGGCAGCCATAGTTCTTGCCATCTCTTTAGCAGCCTTGGTGTCCTCTTGGTCAAGGAACATAGACTCGGCTGCCAGAATTGTTGTTTTCTGCATCATGGCTAGCAGAGCAGTCTTCCTATACTTGGGTGTGTGCTTTGCAAAAAGACTCGGACCAACAATCTCTTTGACGCCATCAACAAACTGAGCACATACATCCATGTCTTCAAGAAGATCTGGTTTCAAAAGCGCACAAAATCTTAGCAGCCTCCCCAGAAACGGACTTGGCGGATTCTTCAAGCCTGCCTGAGCGAGCAGCTTCATTCTTATCAGCAGACGATTTGGTTGCAGCAGCGGAGGAAGCAGTTTTTGGCGCCACTTTAGCTGACAGGGGCACCTTATCACTCTTCATAGTAGCAAGCCTCTTCAAGGGTAAGCCAGGTTTAGTCCCGGACGGATGCTTCGGCACAAACTTCGGTACCAAAGGCACGGAAGAACTTTTACGCTGAGCAATTTTTTCAGTAATCGAGCTAGCAGCCTTCGAAGCAATAGGCGTTACCGGCACAAATGTAGCAGTTCGTTCTTTCTCGCCCTTAGAGGAAGTCAGGTCAATCACAATCTTGGGAGCAGCCGGAGAATCCCCACGAGCAGTCTTCGTTTTCTTCTCAGTAGACATCTCTTGAGCAGGCGGGGAATGTTTCTTTTTCCCACCTTCATTGATAGTAGGCTCCATCACAGTGATAGGACGAGCCATCGCGTTTGCCTTGATCTGTTTTATTTTTTCTTCTGGGGGAAGTCCACCTTTTTCCTTACGAAGAGGACTAAGCAGCCAACGCCACTCACGATACTCGGAAGGGATACCCAAAGCGACATGTACTTTTTTCATGTCTGGAGAAACCCTAGGAGTTGAGCCAAATTCTGAATCTACAAAAAAAAAAAAACGGAAGACAATTAAAAAATTGAAGAATGATTTGGCACTAAAGCAAAGCAGCCGAAAAGACTAGGCAGTCTGCTTACCAGATATGAAGACCGTTGATACACGCAGCTCGGGAGAAGAATCAGATTCCCATTCTCCACTTATTTCCAAAGTCTCTTTGGCCCAATCATGATCTCCTTTGCTCGAATTATCAAAAAGCTTATGACGAATTCGCAGTTGTCCAACTCCATCAATACAACCTATGTCAAAGAAATACCAAAATTCGTTGGTGGTTAGTCCCAAGTCAAAGAATTGGTTCAAATTGTGGAACCCCACCATCACTCGGACCGCATTCGGGGAACATTGGGCAGGCGCACATTTCATAGAGCAAAGCACTTCTTGGAAGAAACGCGGCATAGGGAAAGTAAACCTTAACACAAAATAGTAAGGATGGAACTTGATAGCTCTCCGAGTTCCACTGCATGGTTCCCGGCTGCTACCATCCTTAACTCGCCTCACACGCACTCCCGACGGAATGGCATGCCAATACGTTTCAAGAAAATCTCTAAACAAATTGTCGGAGCTAATCTTGAGGTGAGCAGCTTTGAAGTAGCTAATCTTGCTCAAAGACCCGCCTTGACGATACAACGGGGGCGCACCATCATCATTCTTACGGCTCGAGGAAGACATGCTTGAAAATTCTGCAAAAGTACAAGGAAGATTTGTTAGAGAGTTGTTTTAAAAAAAAAAAAAAAAAAAAAAAGTTGAAAGCCGCAGGAAGCAGCCAAATTGCCAAGCCCCACGGCTTGGCTAATCATCCATTCACCATCGCCCAGCAAGAAAAACCAAAATAAAAAATCAAGAAGACAAGAAAATCAATTTTTTCTTACCTGGAAGCAACGAAGAGCGATCCTTTACACAGGCAAGACGTAGAAGATTGCTAGAGGAGGGGGAACAAATATCCTCTAAGCTCTCTTTTTCTCTTGTAAGGATGAATAAGTTTCTCTCTAAAAGTTGATTTAACAATCCACTTAAGGTGGACTTAAATAAGCTTTGGGGAAATTTATTTCCTTTTCCTAGAAGGATTTAATTTCCTATTGAAAGAGAGAATCAACAACAAAATAGGAAGCAGTTCAGAGTTTCCTAAAGCAAGAAAATCTCTACACCTACTGCCCTTTTCTGCAAACAGCTCAACAGGTGTGGGGGCATTTGTGGAGCCAAAAATATTCACTAGGCGACACGTGGACTTTTGAACGAAAGACGACAAAAATACCCTTGACGCATACCGGGATTCCTACGCGCAAGTAGTGGGTAATCATCCTCAACCAATTCAAAAATGCTCCAGAAGAGGTAACCAATTCCAAATTATCTTATTTTAGGTAATTATTTCCAAAACTTAATTTCCCTAATATATTATTTAGTTAATTAATTATCTAAATAATATATTCTTCCCATATCTCCTAAAATCATCCTTTAATTATCAATTTGAAACATCCACTCAAACCTAAAAAATAGTATAGGGCCGGCTATCCCATTCAAAACCTAATTCATCACCTTTTTTCTACCTTTTCCATCATTTCTTCCCTTTTATTAGCCAATCAATACCATAAAGTACTAAAACATTTCCTTTCATATTTAATTAGCCAATTAATTGGCTAATTAAACCTAAAATAAAACCTAAAACTCCCACCTAGTAGCCGGCCACATTCCCTCCCTTCTTTTCCCTACCTTTTCTGATTTCCTCCACTTTATTACCCAAATAAAGCTAGTCATTCAATTTGGTAATTTCCCATTTATTTCTATCATATTTTATTAGCCAATAAAGTGACTAATTAAACCACAAAAAATTCACCAAAAAACACACAAAGGGGCCGGCCACTTTCTTGAAAAAGTGGACCAACTTAGTCCTATAAATAGTCACCCATTTTTACCAAACACTCATTCCAAACCTCTTGCAAAAAATCCCAAATACTCTAAACACTATTTCTCTCTAAAAATTCTAACTTTGGCATCGGACGTTTTTCGGCCAAAGCCCCCCCCATTCATCGTGGGCGCGTGAGGCTTTTGGCCTTAACCTAAGGTGCTAGTTGTTTTGTAGGTGCAAAATCATCCAAGATCGAGGAGGAGAAAATTTGCATCCACATACGTGGTTCACCCAGATTGGCTACGTCCATGGAGTAGAGGAGTTCTCATTAATTGCGAAGGGTTTACACAAGTACATAGGTTCAAGCTCTCCTTTTGTGAGTACTAGTGAATGATTTAGTACAAATGACATTCGGAAATATTGTGAGAGAATGATCTCTATTTATAGAAGAGAGTTTCTAGTTTCATTATGACATTGACACGTGTCGTGTTGTGATTGGCTTCTGATGTTGACACGTGTCGCGCTATGATTGGCTTCTGATGTCCACACGTGTCACGCTGTGATTGACCTCCTGGTTGGAGGGAAACTCTTCTGGGTCCTTGACGGTATAACGTTGACCGGTGCTCAATAGTTTCGAGATTGGTCAAGTATGGTACAAACAGTGTGTTTATACCATATTTAGGGCCTCGTATTTAGACCTCGTATAAATACTCGGGGGACTTAAATGTAATTATGTAATAAAGGAAGGGGCGAATATGTAATAAGTGAGGAGTCCTTATTCTGTAAAATGACCCCTCACCCTCACAATTGGGGGAGGCTCATTCTCACCCTCGGAGACCAATTCCTAGGCCCTCTTACCCCTCTCAAAGCTCTCACTCTCAGAGCTCTCTCTCCCTCAGATAAATACATAATCAGTGTGGACGTAGCCCAAACCCTGGGGTGAACCACGATAAATCTTGTGTTATTTACATTTCTTGCAGATTCGCGGTCGGATTTACGTTGTTCCAAGACCTCTGGTTTTGTGCATCAACAAATTTCACACAATACATTGAAATGAAGCAAAGCTTGTTTATTGATATCTCCGATAAGTTACAAATATGTAGATATATATGAATCAAAATAAACAAACAAGAGGGAGCCTTCACAAAGGTTGCTCAGGAGAACTCTCAACAGTCCGCAGAGCCCTAGAAAGAGGAGGCATCGGAGGGTGATTATTCGGAGCCTCAGTACTAGGCAGAACCCCAGAAGAAGGAGGCACCGAAGGTTGATCATTTGGAGCTTCATTACGCGGTATAGCCCAAGAAGACGAAGGCAATAAATGCCATTGGAACAAACCACAATCCTCTGATGATCAAGTAAAATCTGACCATCAGATTCTAGCAGCTGGCCGAGCTTCCTCTTCATGTTTGTAGCATAGTCATGTGCGAGCCTGTGCAACTGTTTATTCTCATGCTTGAGCCCTCTAATCTCCTGTTTGAGACTTATCACTTCAGCCGCCAATGATTCAACTTGGCTGGTTCGAGAAAATAGGCGCTGGGCCATATTAGACACAGAACTTGCACATTGAACACTGAGAGCCAGAGAATCCTTAACAGCCAACTCATCAGACCGTTTGGAAAGTAGTCTATTATCTTTGGGAGCAAGAAGGTTCCTGGCCACCACCGCAGCGGTCATATCATTCTTCATCACAGAGTCCCTAACGGTAAGAGGACCAGTACGGGATAAGAAGGATGGGCACCATATGTTGTCTTGAGAAGGCATGGTTGCCTCTTCACCAAAGTTCAAGTCAAAACGACGGTCGGATGAGCTAGACATTCTCAGAAATGATGAAGGAGAAATGAGGTGCAATAAATCTCTGAAGTAAGGGGAAAATTCCTACAAGCAATAACTCTTTGAATGTACTTCTTGCACACAATTGGTGCCCTTATAAAAGAAAGGGCAACAAGACCGTTGGTTCAAAAATCGAAGAGGCACCACTTTCCCCACGCAACATTAGCTCCTCGGGTACCACAGTTAACTTTACCAAAGATCTCTCACAAAGTTTAGACACATAAATTTTGAAGGTCCAGCTACCTTATTATTACCCACAAGGGTAAATGAACAACACCACTGCTTGATAACTAGAAAGTCTCAATGTGTGTCAACCTCCATGCTCTATGGCAAGTCAGACTGGCAAAAATGCCCAACCTTTACTCACATTTGAGAAAACACTCCCAACAAGATTGCTTGCTCAAAGATCGAAGAGGCACTGCTCTCCAAATCTTAAGAGTCAGACTCCCAACAGGATTGCTTTCTAAAAAATCGAAGAGGCACCGTTCTCTGAATCTCGAGAACTAGATCTCTGACAGGATTGCTTGTTCGAAAACCGAAGAGGCACCGCTCTCTGAACTTCGAGAGCCAGATGTCCTTGGATAAAGCTTGTCTGCAATCTTCACATGCAACATCCGCTTTCCAGATACCACAGATCACTTTTTCAAAGTGCTCTAACAAAGTTAAAACACTTGAAGCTTGCGGCTCCCACTGCATTGCTATGACTAAGAAGGGTAAAGGAATAACACTATTACTTGTTGTTAGGGAGACTCCTATATATGTCGACCTCCATTCTCCATAGCCACGCACACCTGCAAATAAAAAAAATGCTCAACTTTTCTTCACATCTGAGAGGGCACTCTCAGCAAAGTCTCTCGAAATACTCAACTTCTTTTCCCCTCGATAGTACCTCTGCAAACAAGCCACACTAGAGCAAGACTATCTCATATCATTAGGGTTAAAAGCAAGAGTATCTCATATCATGCTTTTTCCCTGTCTTTTCCTTTGGCTTTGTTCTTACCTGCAAGATAAGGAGGAAGAGAGCAATCAGTCAGCACTTAGAATCAAGCTTCCAATCAGGAACTGACTGCCTGAAATCCCTTGCCTAATTACTTACCTAGCATTGCTCTCGAGTACTCATCTTCAACATCTTATGCGTCTAGAGAAGATACCACATCTGCCTGAGGAATAGATAGAGCAAGTGAGAAGGATACAAGGAAGCATGTGGAGACAACCGTAACAGAACATGTGCTGATACATCCACTACTTTGTCAACAGCAAAAGTATCCCATATCATCAGGGTCGAACGTACTCTAGATTTGATGGATTTGTTTCGACCCTCAAATTCTTGAGTCGACCTTATACTCTGGAGGAAACCAGAAAACCCTCCAGCCTAGTGCAAGAATAAGCTTGTGGAAAGTTACTTCTTCAAAATAAAAAGTATCTCATATCATATCCTCTCCATTTACTTCTCCTTATCCTTGTTGCTGTTTACGACACAAGAAGAAGGAGAATAATCAACTGGAAGCCAAAGTCGAACCTCCGATCCAGGTTGCTTGCTTGGAAGTTTGATTTCTTACCTTATCTGTTACCTCCTTCGACAAATCTCCTAGCTCGGCGACTTGGGGGACTCCTACTATAGGGTTTGTATCGCACTTGACCAAGCCCGAAACTACAAGTAAGCTTGAAGTGAAATTGATACATTACCTTGTGCATCTTCATCGGTTAAAGAAACCACCCCTGGATGAAGGAAAAGTACTTCCAGAAAAGATGTCACATCTACATATGAGGAGCTTCCCTCACTCGAGAACTTAGGGGAGCACTGTGTTAATGCACAAAACTGGAGGTCTTGGAACAACGTAAATCCGACTGTGAATCTGCAAGAAATGTAAATAACATAAGATGTATCGTGGTTCACCCCAAGGTTTGGGCTACGTCCACACTAATTATGTATTTATCTGAGGGAGGGAGAGCTCTGAATGTGAGAGCTTTGAGAGGGGGTGAGAGGCCTTAGGGATTGGCATCCCCCAATTGTGAGGATGAAGGGTCATTTTATAGAATAAAGACTCCTAACTTATTACATATTTGCTCATTCCTTTATTACATAATTACATTTTAAGTCCCCCGAGTATTTGTACGAGGTCTAAATATGAGGCCCTAAATATGGTATAAACAGTAGTTTCCCAAGTCTTCTGTCAAGTGAGTCTTTTGGCTGGAGCCTTGAAATTCAGTCCATGTGTGGGCTGAAGTAACTAGATGTTGTCTTAAACTGATGCTCGATATGAGGCGGTGCTCAATCTGAAATGATGCTCAACTAGAAGTAGCACACATTGCGAGGCTGCTCGGCTCGTGGCTTATGTTGCCTTGCTTGGCTCGGCTTGTGGTGTTTGAAGGTAAGGGAGTCCCTTTTATAGAATAAGGGCTCGCTCCTCAATACATAAATGATGGCTTAGGAGTGATGCTCGCGGCGAGACGGTTGCTCAACTGGCAGCGATGCTCTCTAACGAAGGTGAGGGAGTCCCTTTTATAAAATAAGGGCTTGCTCTTTAGTACATGAATAATGGGTTAGGAGTGATGCTCGTGGCAAGGCGGTTGCTCAGCTGGTGGTAGTGCTTTCTAACGAATGTGAGGGAGTCCCTTTTATAAAATAAGGGCTCGCTCCTCAATACATAAGTGATGGGCTAACTCCCCCAAGTATTTTTTATGAGTGTTCTCTAATGAAAATGAGGGAGTCCCTTTTATAGAATAAAGGCTCGCTCATCAGTACATAGATAATGGGCTAAGTCCCCCAAGTATTTTCATGAGGCCCAGTTGAGGCCCAATATATGGTACATAATGTAGTCCCCCAAGTCTTCCGTCAATAGAGTTTGTTGGCTGGAGACTTCAAATTGAATCCATGTATGGGCCAAAATGGCGGTTATTCGGAGGTGGTATTTGTATACCCTGTACTGAAGCTTTGTAGGTGAAGCTTTGCAAGCGAAGTTTTGAAACTAGAGCTCTGTAAATGAAGCTTTCGAAGCTGGAGCTTTTGTAAATGAAGCTTTTGAAGCTAGGGCTCTGTAAATGAAGCTTTTGAAGCTGATTGACATGAGTAATGCTTATGAATGTTTATGTTGATTGACATGAGTGATGCTCATGGATGTTTGACATGAGTGATGCTCATGAATGTTTATGTTGATTGACATGAGTGATGCTCATGGATGTTTGACATGAGTGATGCTCATGAATGTTGACATGCGTGATGCTCATGAATGTTGACATAAGTGATGCTCATGAATGTTGACATAAGTGATGCTCATGAATGTTTTTGTATGATTGGATAAGTAATGCTTATGTATGATTTGAAGTACTGGGCGTACTTTTCATCACCTGGTTGGTGGCTTGAAGGAGAGTACGGGTTGTACATTTCATCACCTGGTTGGTGGCATGAATGGCTAGTTGCCAAATGATATTAGAGTACGGGTTGTACATTTCATCATTTGGTTGGTGGTAATAGCGGCAGGTTGCCGAATAGTTGTGGAGTATTGGGTGTACTTTTTATCACCTGGTTGGTGGTAATAGCGGTAGGTTGCCAAATAATTGTGGAGTACTGGGCGTACTTTTGATCGCCCGGTTGGAGCTATTTTGGGCTTATAGGCCTTCACCTTCTAGGCAACATTCCAGCCCATTTATTTTTGGGCTTTGCCGGTTTTTTTTTTTTTTTTACCCTCGGATGGGGTTTATACAGATGTCTCCAAAAGATGCGAAAAATAAATTACATCATACATCTACCAAGAAAACTAAATCACATCATTTTGGTGGGGTGTTTATTCCTTACTTTTGCTTTCTCTTTTCCCTTTTGGCAGGTGGCAGACAACGCTTTCGAATTGGTTGAGGAAGTGTGCATGCAATTATCAGCTATCACAGCTGGGTTTCTTGGGTCATCCTCGAGAATATTTCTTTCAACCTTGCCGACAAGATCTGCACCGACATAAGCATCTTTGGTATATATACCTCCTCATTTTTTTCTTTTTCTGCTGTTTGAACAGAAGTTGGTGTACTCCTGCTGTAAAATCCCATCAGAACGTTTTTTTTTCTTTCCATTTCATCTTTATTCCACTTGTTCTTTCTCTCCAAAAAAGAATGATTTTACATGGCCCTGTAAAGAAGATGCAGGGACCCGGCTTCGGCCTCTCCCACTCAATCGGGAAATCGAGAGGGTTGCGGTGGTGGTGATTGAGGAGGCGCACGCTGGAGTAGCTGCCATGGCCATAGCTAAAGGTTTGGAGCTCTCGTGTCTTGAATTCGCAGACGAGCTGGTCCATGGTGAACTGGGTTGGTCGGCGGACAAGGCCGGTGATCTCCACTGTCCAGTCTTGAAAAGCAGCAGCCAAGAAGCAAAAGCAAAAATAGCCATGAACTTGTCGTTCCAGCTCACAGCCTTCCTTACCAACGACGGTTGTGCCGCCGTCTGCTTCCTGCAAACATGGTATTCCGGGAACCAGTGCTCAAACCTTGATCTGGCAGGTCTTGCAGGTGCTAGTGGAAGATTGCTCAGGAGTTGCAGTTCAGGACAAGGGCGGTTCCCGTCTAGGATTGCTCAGGGTTTCTGCAGTTCTTGGAACCATCACTGCAAACGCCGCGAACATCGAAAGCAGCTTGAATACCACCCCCATAAGCGCCGAGGCAAAAAAGACAGGTCATCCGTACGACCACAAAGACAACTGGGGTTGCAATTCGTACTAGGAGAGCAAGGATTTGAGGAAGTTCCATGAAAAAGTCAGGAGGATGGTGTACACTAGCACGAATATACATACCCATGTTCTTCTTTTGCTTATAATTCTCAGAATCACCGAGTAGCATGATGATAGCAGTGGCGGCGTTTCTTGCTCTACTTCTGCGGTGGTGTCTGCCATTGAAAAAGATTGTTATTATTCTTAAAAACCCTGTGAGTTTCGAGGTGGGTTGATTTTGGGGATTTTTGCAGATTCATGGTGGTCAGTGGTGAGGGGAAAAATTGAAAGAGAACCGACACAACTTCGGCGCCAAATGTTGATGCACAAAACCGGAGGTCTTGGAACAACGTAAATTCGACCGTGAATCTACAAGAAATGTAAATAACACAAGATGTATCGTGGTTCACCCCAAGGTTTGGGCTACATCCACACTGATTATGTATTTATCTGAGGGAGAGAGAGCTTTGAATGTGAGAGCTTTGAGAGGGGGTGAGAGGCCTTAGGAATTGGCATCCCCCAATTGTGAGGGTGATGGGTCCTTTTATAGAATAAGGACTCCTCACTTATTACATATTTGCCCCTTCCTTTATTACATAATTACATTTAAGTCCCCCGAGTATTTATACGAGGTCTAAATACGAGACCCTAAATATGGTATAAACAAAATACACCAAGGCCTTCTTCACTAAGTTCTTTGAATTTTTCCTTTTGTTGAAGCTTGTATGTTGAAGCTTTATGAGTGAAGCATGTAGGTTGAGGTAGTGCTCCCTTAATTTCCCGAGTGAGGAAAACTTCTCGTTTGGAGATTTGAAAAATCCAAGTCACTGATTGGTCGTGAGACTTCCGAGTATCAAGGTGTAGTAGCATATGGTAGGAGTCTCCCAAGTCTCCGGTCGAGGGAGTTGACGAAGGAGGTGTCTTGCTAGTAGCCAAGTTTCCAAAGTAACAAAATTTCACCATTTTCCTTTCTAAGTGGTAGCCCAAAACTCCTCCTTCATATATATTTGTTATGAAAGTTGTTAGGCCTAAAGAAGATGAGGCCTAGGCAATTTTTTTTTTTTTTTTTAATTTTCAAATTTCCGAATTTCCAAATTTCTGAATTTTTGAATTTTCGAATTTCCAAAAAAAAAAAAAAAATATATATATATATATATATTAAGCTTTATAGGTGAAGCTTTGTAGGTGAAGCTTTGAGGTTGAATTTTTGTTGGGTATCATGAATTGATTTTGCTTCACACTATCTTGATCAAGATTGTGTGAAGCTTTTGTAGGTGAAGCTTTTGTGTTGAAGCTTTGTAGGTGAAACTTTTGTAGGTGAAGCTTTTGTGGTGGGTGAAGTTTTTGTTGGTGAAGCTTTTGTGGGTGAAGCTTTTGTGGTGGGGGAAGCTTTTGTGGTGGGCGAAGCTTTTGTGGGTGAAGCTTTTGTGGTGGGGGAAGCTTTTGTGGGTGAAGCCTTTGTTGGTGAAGCTTTTATGGGTGAAGCTTTTGTTGTGGTGGGTGAAGCTTTTGTTGGTGAAGCTTTTATGGGTGAAGCTTTTGTAGGTGAAGCTATTGTGAGTGAAGCTTTTGTAGGTGAAGCTTTTGTGGTGGGTGAAGCTTTTGTGGGTGAAGCTTTTGTGGTGGGAGGTGAAGCTTTTGTGGGTGAAGCTTTGGAGTTGAAGCTTTGGAGTTGAAGCTTTTGTTGGGTACCATGAATTGATTTTGCTTCACACTATCTTGATCAAGATAATGTGAAGCTTTTGAGAATTTGTAGTTGTCCTCAATTATTGAAGCTTTTGTTGTGAAGCTTTGTTGGGTACTGTTTGTACCATACTTGACCAATCCCGAAACTACTGAGCACCGGTCAACGTTATACCGTCAAGGACCCAGAAGAGTTTCCCTACAACCAGAAGACCAATCACAGCGCGTCACGTGTCGACATCAGAAGCCAATCACAACACAACACGTGTCAATGTCAGAATGAAATTAGAAACTTTCTTCTATAAATAGAGATCATTCTCTCATAATATTTCCTAATGTCATTTGTACTAAATCATTCACTAGTACTCACTAAAGGAGAGTTTGAACCTATGTACTTGTGTAAACCCTTCACAATTAATGAGAACTCCTCTACTCTGTGGACGTAGCCAATCTGGGTGAACCACGTCCATCTTGTGTTTGCTTCCCTGTCCCTATCCATTTACTTACTTATTCATACTAGTGACCGGAGTAATCTAGCGAAGATCACAAACTTAACACTTTCTGTTGTACCAAAGTCCCTATTGATTTTGTGCATCAACATTTGGCGCCGTCTGTGGGAACAACACTTATTCCCACTCTCTTCAGCTTTGTCAAGCTGGTTTCCACCATTCGTACACTCTCTTTTGACCAGGCATCCCTCTCTAACATGGGGAGCAAAGGAAGCCATAACACACAGAATGACACCCATTTTGCACCTAGTGCAAAGCAACGAAAAAAGGAAGGAAATAGGGTTGCTCTACAAGCTAAAGTCGATGAGCTACAAGCTCAAAACAACAAGATAGCAATGAAGAATGAGGTCCTCCAGGAGCAGTATAAGAAGATCTTTGAGACGCTCCACAAAACTATGCGTACTCAAACACGCGAGTTTGTTGCCCCTGTAGACATCAACCATCATCTGGGTGCCCCCCAACACGGAAGGTCACATTTCTTCGACATGGTATCCCTGATGAGGAGCGAGCTAATCATCAAAACATTGATCAACATGACACTTCTCTTGACCTAGTTGCTTTGACCCGAAGTAGGAGAAATGGAGGAAGACACCTTCTTGCAGAAGGGTTGGAAGGATCGAAAGCCGTTTATTATGACTACCAAGACTTCCTAAAGCAACGTCGAGAGAATCCCCTCCACATATGCTCGAAGATCAATGACCCAAGGGTTTCTGAAAGACTCGGTCCCCTCCCACAACCCAGGCCAGCTGCCAATCTAGGGAAGGAATGACATGTCTTAAAGGAACATGAAGGTACAGGGGACTTTGAGGTATTCCGACAGACTCGTCCTAGAAGTCAGTGGTACATGACTCCACTCAGGACCCCCTTGTCCTACAGCTCCTTGAGGAAGTAAACAAGTTGAAAGACGAACGTCAGGCTGAGATACCTGACTAGAACCAACCCAGGCCTGGCCCTCTCACAAGGAGGATCCTCGACACCCCCTTCAAGCAAAGACAAAACAAAAGCTTGGTTTACAACTCTATACTGGAAGGGAAGACCCAATTGAACACCTTAACCTCTTTAAGTCCACCATGGTATATCAGAGGCACACCGACGAAGAGCAATGTCTTCTCTTCCCCTCCACCCTCTCTGGCCGTCTTCCACCTGAGACAGTAGACTCATTTGAGAAACTGAGGAAACTTTTTGTCTCTCAACACATCTTCCAGACCGATCGCTTGCATTCTGCAGATGACTTGTACACTATTTGCCAGAAGCCGAACGAGTCATTACGAGAGTATGTTGGCCGTTTCAGCCATGAGTATTCTCGCTACGCTGAGGCAATGACAAGACCGCCCTCAAGGCCTACGTGATTGTTTATTCAAGTACATGATCAATGCCAACACTTGGAAGACTTACTCTGAAGTGATGGCACGGGCTTACAACCATGCCTCCACCGAGGCAAGGACATATCAAGGGAAACCCCCCACAACCACCCCTTATCAGCAAGTAGGGAGTCGAAGCCAGATCCAACCAAATGAGAAGACCTCGACCTTCCAAACGGTGCCTCCCCCTTGAAGGATGATTTTGTGAAAACATGTTCATTTGAATAACATCTATAGCATGCATTTAACAATTAAAAGGCGGAATCATGCTTGCATGCATTCAAAAACAAAACATTAACCATGAAATTCAAAGCCTAGTAGATTGGTGAACCATTAATCAACTCAAAACAAAGTGAGTTGAGATTTATACCTTTGTAGATTCCTCTTTGCATAAGCAAAGGCTAATCACCCAAAGAGAGGGCCTTCATTCCTTGCATCTTAAATCTATGGATTTGGATGGATGAAAAGGTTTCTCCAAGTTCCCAAAATTGAGAACCTCTAAGTCTCTTCACCAAGGTTAGATTGGAGAAGAAATGAGTGACCTTGGAGTAGTGGGATTGCTAGATGCACCCTCCAAGGGGCCGGCCTCTTTAGAGAGAAATGGAGAGACATGTTCTCTCCAATTTTCTCCAAAACAAACCCTAAATGAATTTTGGCTATAAAGTCATATTTATACCTTTATTCAATTGAGTGGCAAACTTGTAAATAAGTCCAAGTTCACTACCCTTAACAATATGGCCGGCTTTAGGGTGTATTTGGGTTGGTTGGGCCTTTGTGAATATTTAGTCATTAAGTTGTCATACAACTTAAGTCAATAGGCTTGACGTTCGAAGCCCATTGGGCCTTAAGGTCCAAAAACTATCCCGAGGTCTTTAACGAACTTATTCGTTTGATTAATTAACATATTAATTAATCCTTGCCATTAATAAATAATTAAACCATTTAATCATTCTTACTCATCTCCATTGTTTCTTCAATCTTCACCTTACACGGTGTGCGATCCATTAGGTTCCTTTTAGCGAGGCAGTGGGCGATTAAAATCATTTCACATCGATTGTGAATTGAAACTTACTTTCAATTCTCCCTTTAGTGATTACACACGTTTAGGGCTTCCACAAACCATGAGTAACACCTAGCAGCATATCATGGTTACCCAAGCTAATCAGAAGAGGTGGAGAACCTATTCAGTTTAGGATTACAAATGCAATACGGTCTTTCTCTAATACAATACTCTTGACCACATTGTTTGGTTTGATAGTTTATTTATTCATGTCTACTATCCAATGTGATTCGTGTGCTTATATGATTACCTTGAATGTGATTTGGAACACTTTCCTAAATCTCATTCATACTTTGGCCAAAGATTCTTAATCATATCATAGAGTATTCTCCCTCAAACGGTTTGAAGGTTAGAGATCCCTTGTTGCGCATTCACTTGCCTCCATGACTAAGTGGCTTAACCCCAACAATGTCGTGGACACCCCGATGGGGTGACTTTGACATAATCAAAGATTAAGGACTTAACCACAAGACAACTGTGATGCCTCAGGTCAAAGGACTACTTTGCATTAACTCAACCATGAGTTCTCATGTGACATGAATATGAGAACTCTTCGTTGATCGTGTTCAGTGAACTCATTCTCTATTGAGCACCTATGTACTTGTCTTGATGTCACACACACCAATGACTCAAGACTAGTCACTCTCCCTGAGAGAAGACACAGTACGTACTAATCTTAACGGACTGTCAATGCTCAATTGGCAATCCTATGATCAGGAACGTTTAGGATATGTCTATGAAAGAATGGTCTCATGAATCTAACTTCTTTAGATCGCATTCTCCCAATCATATATTCCTTGGACTTTATCGTTTAAGCATATAACATTTATATGAGATGGCTCAAACAATAATCTTTGCCCTTTATAGTTAAACTAGATTAGTTTAACATGTGAAATGTCGGTAAAGTATCATCATATGATTGGTTTTAGGGCACATTTCCAACAATCTCCCACTTGCACTAGAGCCAATCAGCTTGTTCATCAGTGATGATACCTCCTATGTAGTCATTTCATAAATGGCTGAATAGCAGGCCTAGACAATGGATATCTATATGTTATCCATAGAAGCAACCTTGAGAATTACGACGTCACCATTATACATGATTCTCAATCATGTGGTTCAGTCTCTCATATGAGTTCGGAACTTGATGAGACCTTGATTCCCTGGCTTGAGCTATCGCCCCATTAGTGTCATAGTGTCAGTACACTAGATACACTTTCTGGTTGGAACCGAATAGAGAGTTTATAAATGAACTTTCCCATCCAAACAACATTGTTGTAAGCTTCTATATGGCAATATATTTTGCATTCATAATGGAACACACTAAAGTCATTACTTTAATGTTTCCATCCAAATATCTCTTTAGTCATAATAAAGAGATATCCGTTTATCTCTTCATTCATAATGAAGAAACATCCAATGATGGATTAGATTCATAATCTAATACATTTATGCTTCCATTACGTTACTCTAATTCTTCCTCTATCTTTGAGGAATTTATCCTTTAGTATTTCTCAAATACTTAAGGACTCACTTGACAGTTGCCATGATTCTGATCCTGGGCTTGCACTGATATCGTCTTGTACTGTTCTAGGTACAACTCATATCAATGTTTTTCATACAATATGAAATACATAAATCACCTTTATGCGTATGCATAAAGGATTCTATTTACGCATTATTTCTTTGGGAGTCAAAAGGGCACGTTCCCTTTGAGAAGGGCAACTTGCTAGTCACACTAGAGTCGTCCTTCTAATTGAAGTTTATCATCATATGAGAAACTTCCTAGCATCTTTTGTCTATCATTAGGGATTGATATAATCAAATTATATCTTGAAATCTATCAATATAGATTTCCATCCCATGTATATAGACTATGTCTCCCATATACATTCTATCGTTATAGAATGCTTAAAGTCATAACTTTACGAAGATGTATTCTTTTCATTTCCAAAATTAATATATCATATATATTTAAATTTTAGGAACATGATTAACTCCCACTAATCTTTTGTAAACCTAGTAAACAAAAGATTCATTTACATCTTTATGAGAAATCAAACGATTTGATCTTTCTCTCATAAGACGCTTATAGCTCCCACTAGCTTGCTAAGATCCATGATGGATGGATCTATACAACTTACATGTCTTGTGATTCATAGTTTTAGACATATATTATCAAGACTATCTTAATAATGGTTTCGAAAACCCATATTATGTCCAAACATTGAATCACCATTTAGTTGTAGCTAGCAATCTTTGAATTAATTGAAACCAAGACTACGTCAAAAATGGTTTCTTCAAAGTCAACCATCCTTTTGATTGTAGTTACCTTAAGCTACCAATTAGCTTATGAAGGTTTCATTATTTCGGGTAAATTGGTACTTTACCATTTCCTTGAGTATATATCATATATATACACTGAATGTAGTCATAAGGATTTTCATTCTTAGTTCTTTCGAATTAAGAGGTGCAACTCTATGACATAGTCATAAAGTTCAAAACCATTCAACTGAGATGGTTTATAAATCCTTATCGACTACCTTGGAGCTTGAGGTATAGGAACTAGGTTGTTATATTTGTTGATTACTTTCTTGTCTCTTAAAGAACCCATTCTTTGAGTTCTATCTCTAGTTCATTTGCTTTTAGGCAAATCACATTGTAGGATTACAATGAACTACCCAACAAAACAACATTTGTTAGTTGGTTTATAGAAGCGATATCCAAAAATTAATTTAAGGGTATCCCACAAGATTGTTATCAAACAAATATTGCTTATTAGCTCACAACCCCAAATCTTAACATGCTTAAGACTTGTCTTTCTTTCCAACTACATCTTATGGAGTCATGAAAAATTTGGAAGATCTTCTAATTGACAATCATATTGTTTTAGAATTATATATCCTATATATGGGTAATAGATAACATCTAACGAACTAAACCTTATTCGAGTTCGTTCTTCTCCTTAATGGAGAAATTTATTATCTTATGATGCTTCTTTCCTTGATATCTTTCAAGGAGACTCATCTAAAGTGTTTCTTTTCCTTGGATCAAATCTAAGGAGTTAAATACTTTAGACGTCTTACTCATCAACTTACATTTCTTGAATTCTTTGAAACCTTTTCTCAAAGTATTCGGATTTGTGTTTATTCAAAATAAACTATAGTCCAACCGAGAGTGATCTTCGGTGAATGTCATACAACATGAGCAGTATTATGTTGTGGACAAGTGCCACTAACATCTAAGTGAATTAACCTCAACAACTTTGTGATTCTTTCTTCTTTCCAAAAGAATAAAGATTCGAACATTTCGCCTCTATACAATTTTAACAAGAAGGTATTGGATCCGGATCTAACGATCCAAAGCATCCATCTATCACCAACTCGTAACTTATGTTTTAGAGGTATCACAACTTAGTTGGGATTAGTCACTACCTTGCAACCTTTTGGGTTTTAAGCATCATTGTATTCTAAACAGTTAACACTACCATATCATCTCTACTATAGAGATAATTAATTAGATTACAATAATCTAATCATTCATTAATAAAGAACAATGTTTTGTCAAACAAAACATTTATCCATTTCACATAGTGACGGAATTTAGTTCCTTAAAATTGGAATATAAAGACAATCTATGTTTTTCCAATTTCTTTGGTAGTTCATATGAGGAAGTAAGTACCATCTGCTTTCGCAGAGATCTACATTTGATTCACGTTTCGAATGTGAAGTACTTTCTCTTCTCTCATTAATCTTCTACTTCTTATTAGCCACACTTTTACAACGATTGTAAAACATAGTTACTAATACGGAATCAAGCATTCAAGTGGAAGAACCAACTGTTTTGAACTATTCAAGAACAATTTACAACACCTTCGAAAGGTGTGTTCTTGACACTTGCAAGACATTTCTTGCAAATACCCCTTCCAATGTCCATCCTTTCATAAAGAAAGTTTGTTACCTTGGAGTTAATTTTATCTTCTTTATTTGACTTTCACCTTTGACTACATTAGTCATGGTCCTTAAACTCCCACTATCTCTCTTGAAACTTATTTCAATTGTGTTATACACATCAAACATTTTGGAGAGCATGTGGTTATTGTTCACTACATAGTTTACAATAAACTTAGTGAACCATTAGGTCAAGGACATAAAAGTGAAGTCCTAGCCTAGTTTCCGTCTCGTTAAGTGGTTTATCACTTCAACACTCAATGATTCAAAATCATCATAAGTCCATGTTGATGGACTATTTTTGTCAACCAACCATTATGTTCTAAACATAATTACAAACTTTCAAGAGTTGTTAAGGCAACTCTCATTTCTTCGTACAACAATTTGTTAGTTAAGAATCATGGCACATGAAGTGTCCATGCCTTTGTGCTTTCTTCTTAAGTTCTTTGTTAATTTAACAAAGAAACAAGAACTAAGTGTTTGCATTGACTAAGGGTTGTTCAAAACAACTCATTATTTCTTCATACAACGATTTGTAAGTGAAGAATTAATAACACTAAAAGTGTCATTGTCTTTATGCTAATCTTCGTAAGTTCCTTTGTTCATATAACGAAGGAATAAGCATTGGTTGTTTGTGTTGTCCTCTTCATGATAGACTTTTCTAACATGTTCTTCCAATGATACATTACCTATAGGAAGATTTTGAGGATGAGACTACTTAGGTACATATGCAATCCTTTTAAGACATTCTTTGGGATTGTGGTACCAAGTCTGGAAACTAAAACATTCGGTTTTTATTTGTCAAGTGTTGGATAGCGTTTGCAAATATATTGGTAAACAAATACATAACGAATATAAATTGATTGATTTTAAGCCATTTGATTTGGGTCTTTAAATCAAATAACACCACCCACTATTTTTGGCAAATTCCATATCCCTCATTGGAATTCGAGAGTTTTGGAGGAAACTCTTAGTAGGGTATGGGAGACTCACTACTACCAAGCCCACCTCACAATGATATGATATTGGCTAGCATTAATAATAATGAGAGAGTACGCTTACTCATTTGCAACTCTTGCAAGTACCCATCTTATTTGGCCTCTAGAGAATGTTACCTCACAATGATATGATATTGGCTCCATTGCACTTAGTTAAGTCATTCCCACCATGCTTAGTTCATGAAGGGGTTCAAGAATAGCCTCACAATGATATGATATTGGCCATCCTCGTTGCCTACACTCACCTCATCATATGTTTATATATTCCTCCTGAGTATAAGCATGCACTTTGTACTCCCCCATGATAGGGTGAAGCCGGTGTACAAGTCATAAACGATTGGAGCCTACCACGGTGGAAGGCCACAAAAGAGTGTTCAAAGCACTCTCACGCTTATCAACTTAATAATGGTTTGGTTGAGGGTTTTAGGTCTCATCACATATAAACATACATTTTAATCTCTATTAAAACAATTTTGGTCCTATTACAACTATTGGTCCATATGATTGTTTTTAGTTGTATATAATACTCCACTATGCTTATAAAACGGTTTTTAAAGCAAGAGTATATGATACTACTAACATAACCTTTGCATTCATTTGATGGACTATATAGTTGCCTTAGGGCCTTAGGATGACTATGAACCTTTGTTTAGATTCAACACGAGCCTTGTGTTGAATCTCGGTCTAGGAATGGTGATTGATTTTAGTTACGCGTTTAATCACATTAAGGCGTGTTGTCTTAGGGGCGTTGGACCCAACTACTTCATTTTCATGCATATCATATAAAACAAGAAAGAAGTACTTCAAAGTAAAGGTGAGCTTATGCTCATTACAACATTTGCATAAAACAAATTACAACCAAAGTCTAATCTACACATTCCCATGGTTCAAACAAATTTGAAACGGCCTATCACATAGCTCAATTATATTAGGCTTAGGTTCATAATCACCCTTTAATTAATTAACACTTTAACTAATTAATTGAATGCAACATTTTCATTTGGTTTTTGTATCCATAAAATTGATTTAAATGGAGCTAAACAAAATGAAAATCCAATTCTCATTTAAAGAGACAAAACAATTTTGTTCTCTACCTAATTTGGGCCAATATGCAATAACCACAACTTTTGGGCCATAAAGCAATTAACCTCAACTTTTGGGCTATATTGCAAAACTTTTGGGGTCACTTTGTAAAAACACAAAAGTCCACTACTTCATGTAATTACAACTAGAACCCAAAATTTTAATAATGCAAAAACTTCATTAAAGGAGCAAAACAATTTGTCCTTTAGCGTTTTTGGACCTAAACGTAAAAACGTAAACTTTTGGGCCAAAGTGAAAATACACAAAAGTATCAAAACTTTATGTAATTGCATAAAAGCCCCAAAAGTACTCCCACTTGAGGGAGGGCCGGTTTTGGAGAAGAGAAAAAGGGAGTGGAGATAAGTCCACAAAAATTGGGAAATTTTTTCAATAATGTCATAAAGCCTTGCAAGTGGAATTTGGTTGTGAATCATAAAACTATGCATGTGGTGTGTAAGGTGTGTAGGTGTTACACACCCATCACAATTTCTATCACCTTTCAAAATAAATGTTTTGGTGATAGAAAATTCACATCAACCAACACAAAACAAAGACTTTATGAAATTAACCAAAACTTTGAATCAAAACACAAACCTTTTTGTTCTTGGCTAAAATGTCAAGAACAATGAAGAACACTCATGAAAAACCCAAAATTTTTCCATGAACATTTTTCACCCAAAAACATTCCAAAACCATTCAAACTTAAGGGAAATAACATCTAACCAAACTAGGGTACATAAGGGTTCCAAAAGTCACTTGAAAACACTTTTAACAAGTCAAACAAGAACCCAAAAATCCACCCTTTGGATTTGGCCGAATTTTCCCAAAAGCATGGCACCAAATTTTAGCTCCAATATTCATGCTCATATGAACTACATCTACAACATTTGAGATGGCAAATTTTCTAACAAAGTTTACATTCAAAGAAACAAGAATAAAGCTTGTAACAATTACAACTTTTAAATCACAAACTATGAACTACAAAACCCAAAAGGATTCACCAACTACTAGACCTAGGCTCTGATACCACTTGAAGGATGATTTTGTGAAAACATGTTCATTTGAATAACATCTATAGCATGCATTTAACAATTAAAAGGCGGAATCATGCTTGCATGCATTCAAAAACAAAACATTAACCATGAAATTCAAAGCCTAGTAGATTGGTGAACCATTAATCAACTCAAAACAAAGTGAGTTGAGATTTATACCTTTGTAGATTCCTCTTTGCATAAGCAAAGGCTAATCACCCAAAGAGAGGGCCTTCATTCCTTGCATCTTAAATCTATGGATTTGGATGGATGAAAAGGTTTCTCCAAGTTCCCAAAATTGAGAACCTCTAAGTCTCTTCACCAAGGTTAGATTGGAGAAGAAATGATTGACCTTGGAGTAGTGGGATTGCTAGATGCACCCTCCAAGGGGCCGGCCTCTTTAGAGAGAAATGGAGAGACATGTTCTCTCCAATTTTCTCCAAAACAAACCCTAAATGAATTTTGGCTATAAAGTCATATTTATACCTTTATTCATTTGAGTGGCAAACTTGTAAATAAGTCCAAGTTCACTACCCTTCACAATATGGCCGGCCTTAGGGTGTATTTGGGTTGTTTGGGCCTTTGTGAATATTTAGTCATTAAGTTGTCATACAACTTAAGTCAATGGGCTTGACGTTCGAAGCCCATTGGGCCTTAAGGTCCAAAAACTATCCCGAGGTCTTTAACGAACTTATTCGTTTGATTAATTAACATATTAATTAATCCTTGCCATTAATAAATAATTAAACCATTTAATCATTCTTACTCATCTCCATTGTTTCTTCAATCTTCACCTTACACGGTGTGCGATCCATTAGGTTCCTTTTAGCGAGGCAGTGGGCGATTAAAACCATTTCACATCGATTGTGAATTGAAACTTACTTTCAATTCTCCCTTTAGTGATTACACACGTTTAGGGCTTCCATAAACCATGAGTAACACCTAGCAGCATATCATGGTTACCCAAGCTAATCAGAAGAGGTGGAGAACTTATTTAGTTTAGGATTACAAATGCAATACGGTCTTTCTCTAATACAATACTCTTGACCACATTGTTTGGTTTGATAGTTTATTTATTCATGTCTACTATCCAATGTGATTCGTGTTCTTATATGATTACCTTGAATGTGATTTGGAACGCTTTCCTAAATCTCATTCATACTTTGGCCAAAGATTCTTAATCATATCATAGAGTATTCTCCCTCAAATGGTTTGAAGGTTAGAGATCCCTTGTTGCACATTCACTTGTCTCCATGGCTAAGTGGCTTAACCCCAACGATGCCGTGGACACCCTCCAAATGGAGTGACTTTGACATAATCAAAGATCAAGGACTTAATCACAAGACAACTGTGATGCCTCAGGTCAAAGGACTACTTTGCATTATCCCAACCATGAGTTCTCATGTGACATGAATATGAGAACTCTTCGTTGATCGTGTTCAGTGAACTCATTCTCTATTAAGCACCTACGTACTTGTCTTGATGTCACACACACCAATGACTCGAGACTAGTCACTCTCCCTGAGAGAAGACACAGTACGTACTAATCTTAACGGACTGTCAATGCCCAATTGGCAATCCTATGATCAGGAACGTTTAGGATGTGTCTACGAAAGAATGGTCTCATGAATCTAACTTCTTTAGATCGCATTCTCCCAATCACATATTCCTTGGACTTTATCGTTTAAGCATATAACATTTATATGAGACGGCTCAAACAATAATCTTTGCCCTTTATAGTTAAACTAGATTAGTTTAACATGTGAAATGTCCGTAAAGTATCATCATATGATTGGTTTTAGGGCACATTTCCAACACCCCTGCCTTACTTAATACTTTGCCAAGTCAACAGACATATCAATCTCAAGGCAAAAGGAAAGATTTCTATCCTCACCAGTCTTATTTTAGTAAAAAGAGTAAGGGACTCTACCGTGATAACTAAGGGTATCACTAAGATAATCCTCGACCCCAGGCAGTCAACACAGTGGGTCAAGCACGTGTCCGGACAACCCCTACCATGAGGTATGAGGCATACATACCTTTGAACGCCACATGCGTGGCCATTTACCCCAGCATAGCACACTTGATTTCGAAGCCAAAGCCGAGGCACCCGGATTACAAGCCCACGAAGAACACGGGCACATTTTGCTACTACCACGAGCATAATGGCCATGACGGCAAGAAATGTATCACCCTTCGTGATCATATTGATGCTTTGGCACGTGAAGGAAAAATTGATCAATTCCTCCTTCACCCTCCGAGGGGTAATCGTAATCAACGCCAGGTAAATGTGATATATTCCATAAGTGGTGGCACACCCATATCTAAATCTTCCAACAGGGCCATGAAAAATAGTGAACGAGCTTTAAGGTCTGGCCACCAAGTGTTTAACGTGGAAGATATTAGGGGAGGTAAGTATCAAAAGCCTAACTAGGATCCAATATGTTTCTACCTTGAGGAAGAAAGAGGTATCATCTACCCTCACAACGACCCACTGATCGTGGAAGCTCACATAGCCAACTTTGAACTACGATGAATCCTGGTAGACATGGGGGCTTCGGTCAATATCATGTTTGCTGAAGCTTCAGGGCACTTAATGTAGCTAAACACTTGCTCGACCGCTCGATTTCCCCTCTGATAAGCTTATCCGGTGATATCGTGCAACCTTTGGGGAGCATACACTTACCTTTCACCATTGGTACATGCCCTTACACAGCTACCATTGCCACTAACTTCCTGGTGGTTGATTGCCCAACGGCATACAATGTCATCTTCGGATGCACAGGCATCAATGATCTCAAGGCCATGGTATCCACACATATGTTATTGATGAAATTTCTAACCCCCTATGGCAATGGTTACATCAGAAGAGATCAACTTAGCGCACGATCATGTTACAACACTTCGGTCAAGCAACAACACCTGTATGTGCCCAGGGAAACCCTTTCTATACATGACCAAGTCATAAAGACCAGCCCAGACGAAGCCAACTTGGATCTTAACGGTGGCAACAGTCAACCCGACGATCCTCGAGATGACTCTTTCATCCAGCAAGCATAACCTGCTAAAGAGTTGGAGAAGGTCTTTATCTCAAAAGATTATCCGGATCGCATGGTGAGGATTGGTACCACCTTATCACCACCCATTCAGTTGGCATTGATCTCTGTTTTACAAGAAAACACTGAGGTCTTCGCCTGGTCATACGAAGACATGCTAGGCATCTCTCCTGACATAATCTGTCATCGCTTAAGTATTGACCCCAAGACTAAGCCAGTGAGACAGAAGCGAAGATCTTATGACGCTGAACTGTACGAGGCAATGAAGGTAGAAGTTGAAAAACTCAAAGGCATAGGCTTCGTCCGCGAAGTCAATTATCCAACGTGGGTAGCAAATGTTGTCCTTGTTAAGAAGAATCCGACCAAGAAAAGTCTCCTGCTCCAAAAGGTCTTGTGGAGAATGTGTGTCGATTACACCGACCTAAACAAAGGATGCCCGAATGATAACTTTCCTCTTCCTCTCATAGACAGATTTATAGACTCAACGGTAAGGTGTGAACTCCTAAGCTTCATGGATGCTTACTCAGGATACAACCAAATCCTCATGAACCCTCCGGACCAAGAACACACAGCCTTCACTACTGACAGGGGACTATATTGCTATAAAGTCATGCCTTTCGGCCTAAAAAATGCAGTAGCGACTTATCAGAGACTATTCAATTCAATGTTCGCCAAACAGATTGGGAAGAGCATGGAAGTGTACGTTGATGATATGTTAGTCAAGAGCAAACATGTTGACCAACACATCACCAACCTATCTGAAACTTTCACCTTCGGCGTAGGCTCTAGCAAATTCTTAGGCTTCATAATAAGCCAACAAGGCATTGAGGCTAATCCCGAGAAGATCAAAGCAATCCTCGACATGAAGAAACCGGTAACTTCAAAAAACATCCAGAGCTTTACTGGCAAGGTGGCAGCCTTAATTAGGTTCATCTCTAAGGCCACAGATAGATGTGCTCCTTTCTTCAAAGCACTTAAGGGAAGTAAGAACTACATTACATGGACTGATGAATGTGCTGAGGCATTCAAGAACCTCAAAGACTACATGAGTAAAGCCCATTTGCTCTCCAAACCTGAGGTTGGTGACACTCATTATCTATATGCCGGTATCGGCTTCAGCAGTAAGTTTTGTTCTCATTCAAAAGGATGGTAATGTCGAACGGCCTGTCTACTACGCTAGCAAAGCCTTACAAGATGCGAAGACACGATACTCCAACATTGAGAAATTGGCTCTAGCATTGGTCATGTCTGCTCGAAAACTTCGCCCTTACTTCCAAGCACATTCCATCATCGTGCTTACCAATCATCCTTTTCGACAAATACTCCAAAGTCCTGACACTTCCGGGTGAATGATCAAATGAGTGATAGCATTGGGTGAGTTTGACATCTCCTACCAACCAAAACCAGCTGAGAAGGGCCAAGCAATGGCAGACTTCATCGCTGACTTCACATATCCTGTTGACATTGTTTCTACGCCTAAAGAAGTGGTTTCATTACCCTCGGAAGCTCAGAAAATAAAACCAACAGCCCCAACATGGAGTCTATATGTTGATGGCTCCTCGAACAATGAGGCCGAATATGAAGCCCTCCTAGCAGGCTTACGTTTGGCTAAACACCTTGGGGTTAAACGAATTGATATCTTCAGTGACTCCCAATTAGTGGTTAACTAGGTCACCAACAACTTTGACGCTAAGGATAGCTCCATGGCAGCATATCTGGCACAAGCACAATTGTTGCTCAAGCACTTCCATTACCATTTCACCCAAATTCCTCGAGCGGCAAGCAGTCATGCAGATGCTTTGGCTCGCCTCGCCTCAACGATGGAAGACAAGATTGGGAGAAAAATTCAGGTCAAATTGTTGGCAACACCAAGCACCATGGCTGCGGAAGTGCGCAACTTACAACAGGGGGATTGTTGGATTACCCCGATTTATAGATTCCTTGCTCATGGCACCCTTCCAAATAACAAAGTGCAAGCTAAGAAAATTTGATACAAGGCTACCTGTTACTTGATCATTAATGACCAACTCTACAAGCGGGGTTTTAACCTACCATACCTAAGATGCCTTACGCCTGCAGAGATCATGCTGGATCTCGATCCCTAGCACACAAGGCTTTTTGCCAAGGATATTACCGGCCAACACTCCACCAATATGCCATCAAAATATCCTACTCATGTGATAAGTGTCAACGCTACGCAACTATTCCTCACTCCCCTCTCGAGTCGCTCACTCTTATGATCAACCCTTGGCCCTTCGCCCAATAAGGTTGATTCGATCGGCCCAATACCTGCAGGGAAGGGCAAGCTTCGCTATGCAATCGTTGCAGTTGACTACTTCACAAAGAGTGCCGAAGTAGAACCCTCGGCAACCAGTACTGAGGCAAAAATAGAAGACTTCGTATGGAAGAACATCTTTTGCAGATTCGGCATTCCCAATGCGATAGTCACTGACAGTGGGTGACAGTTCGACAATAATAAGTTCAGGATGTTCTGCTCTAAGTTCAACATCAACTTATGTTTTGCCTCCCCAGCTCATCCCCATTCTAATGGACAAGTTGAAGCCATCAACAAAATAATCAAGCGAACTTTGAAATCCAGCTTGGACAAGGCTAAAGGTTGTTGGCCAGAATTTGTACTCCAAGTTCTTTGGTCATACCGCACTTCGTATCGGACATCAACAGGAGAAACCCCATTCTCATTTGCCTTTGGTACAGAGGTAGTTGTCCCGGTTGAGCTTGAGCAAGCAACGTTCCGAGTCCAGAACTACGTGCAAAGTGAAAATGACAAACAACTTACCCTCAACTTAGATCTAGTCGAGGAACACAGAAACCAGGCTCACTTAAGGAATGTCGCCTACAAGCAGCGCATCTCCAACTACTATGACTCAAGGGTCAAACCTTGTTCTTTCAAAATGGGGGACTGGGTATTGAAGAAAAGATTACTTTGCGATAGAGTCTCGAGTGAAGGAACACTTAGTCCAAACTGGGATGGACCGTTTGAAGTTGTTGGCATCAGTCGGCCTAGCTCCTACAAGCTTAGAAGCTCCGATGGCAAGACCCTTGGCCATCTATGGAACGCTGATCACTTGAAGTACTATTACAAGTAAACTCACATTGTACAAGTGTTAAGCTTCAGCCGTTCGGCATCCTATGTAACGAAGACTATTTGGCATGAATTCAATAAAGAGGTGATTTAGACAACTCAATCCTAATCCTCTTACATTCCTAGCAATGAAACACCCGGGTTCAAAGCTTTAACATGAATGCTTCCAACATGAAACAAAGTCTAAGTATATGTCAACAAGACTATACAAATAAACGAACAGCTTCACAGTATGTTCGTTCAATCATACATTCCAACACATTCATACATAAGCCAACTGTGCTTTGAAAAGGTTTAACCTATTTTGTATCATTCGACACTTGCTACAATGTGCTTAGACACCTTGCCCTTATTCTCACCAACCAGGTGATGAAATGTACCACTCGTACTCTTCTTCATGCCACCAACCAGGTGATGAAATGTACAACCCGTACTGTAATATCATTTGGCAACTTGCCATTCATGCCACCAACTAAGTGAAGAAGGAACTCATCTTCATGCCACCAACCAAGTAATGAAATGTACAACTCGTACTCTCCTTCATGCCACCAACTCGGTGATAAAATGTACAACCCATACTCTAATATCATTTGGCAACTTGCCATTCATGCCACCAACCAGGTGAAGAAGGAACTCATCTTCATGCCACCAACTAGGTGATGAAATGTACAACCCATACTTTCCTTCATGCTACTAACCAGGTAATGAAATGTACAACCCATACTGTAATATCATTTGGCAACTTGCCATTCATACCACCAACTAGGTGATGAAATGTACAACCCGTACTCTCCTTCATGCCACCAACCAGGTGATGAAATGTACAACCCGTACTCCAATATCATTTGGCAACTTGCCACTCATGCCACCAACCAGGTGAAGAAATGTAGAACCTGTACTCTCCTTCATGCCACCAACCAGGTGATGAAATGTACAACCCATATTCTAATATCATTTGGTAACTTGCCATTCATCCCACCAACCAGGGGAAGAAGGAACTCACCTTCATACCACCAACCAAGTGATGAAAGCAACTCACCATTCATTCCACCTACCAGAAGACGAGTGGTACAACTTGTACATGTGAACTCCTAGCATTCACAAATAATCAAAAACCCTCAAGCTTGACAACTGAACTAGGGGAGCACTTATGCCCAACAAGAGTTATAGTCACCAACAATTTATGGTGCCAACAAGAGCTTCATAAATGAAGGGCAACCACAATTCTCAAAAGTTTCACACACTCTTGATCAAGACAATGTGAAGCAAAACCAATTTATGGTGCCAACAAGAGCTTCATCAAAGGAGTTCAACCACAATTCTCAAAACCTTCACACTCTTTATCAAGATAGTGTGAAGCAAAACCAATTTATAGTGCCAACATGAGCTTCATCAATGGAGGGCAACGACAATTCTCAAAAGCTTCACACACTCTTGATCAAGACAGCGTGAAGCAAAACCAATTTATGGTGCCAACAAGAGCTTCATCAAAGGAGTTCAACCACAATTGTCAAAAGCTTCACACACTCTTGATCAAGACAATGTGAAGCAAAACCAATTTATGGTGCCAACAACAAGAGCTTCATCAATGGAGGGCAACCACAATTCTCAAAAGCTTCACACACTTTTGATCAAGACAGTGTGAAGCAAAATCAATTTATGGTGCCAACAAAAGCTTCATCAAAGGAGTTCAACCACAATTCTCAAAAGCTTCACACACTATTGATCAAGACAGTGTGAAGCAAAACCAATTTATGGTGCCAACAAGAACTTCATCAATAGAGGGCAACCATAATTCTCAAAAGCTTCACACACTCTTGATCAAAGTGAAGCAAAACCAATTTATGGTGCCAACAAAAGCTTCACCAAAGGAGTTCAACCACAATTCTCAAAAGCTTCACACACTCTTGATCAAGACAGTGTGAAGCAAAACCAATTTATGGTGCCAACAAAAGCTTCATCAATGGAGGGCAACTACAATTCTCAGACCTTCGAAGCAAATTCAATTTATATGGTTCATCCAAACCTTCGACTACTACAAGGTGTAGCTTGCATCACACTCTCTTGCTCAACAATGTGGAAGCAAAATTTGTATATGTTGTCTCTCCCATATTTTCAAATTTCTAGTTTCCCAAAAAAAAAAAAAAAGGAAAATCCAACAAAAGCTTCATCAATTGAGGACAACTACAAATTCTCAAAAGCTTCACACTATCTTGATCAAGATAGTGTGAAGAAAAATCAATTCATGGTACCCAACAAAAGCTTCAACTTTAAAGCTTCACCTACAAAGCTTCAACTCCAAAGCTTCACCTACAAAAGCTTCACCCACAAAAGCTTCAACACAAAAGCTTCACCTACAAAAGCTTGACCCACAAAAGCTTGACCCACAAAAACTTCACCCACGAAAGCTTTACCCACATAAGCTTCACCCACAAAAGCTTCACCCACAAAGCTTCACCCACAAAAACTTGACCCACAAAAGCTTTACCTACAAAAGCTTGACCCATAAAAGCTCACCTACAAAAGCTTGACCCACAAAAGCTTGACCCACAAAAGCTTCGCCCACAAAAGCTTCAACACAAAAGCTTCACCTACAAAAACTTCACACTATCTTGATCAAGATAGTGTGAAGCAAAATCAATTCATGGTGCCCAACAAAGCTTCAACCTCAAAACTTCACCTACAAAGCTTCAACACCAAAGTTTCACCTACAAAGTTTTAAAATATATATATATATATATATATATATTTTTTTTTTTTTCGGAAATTCAAAAATTCAAAAATTCAAAAATTCGAAAATTCTAAAATTCAAAAATTCAAAAATTCAAAAATTTGAAAATTCGAAGAAAAACAAAATCGAAAAAAAAAAAATTGCCTAGGCCTCCTCTTCTTTGGGCCTATTTACTTTCATAACAAATATGTAAGAAGAAGGAGTTTTGGGCTACCACTTAGAAAGGAACTGCCTCATTCGTCAACTCCCTCGACCAGAGACTTGGGGGACTCCTACCATATGCTACTGCACCTTGATACTCGGAAGTCTCATGATCACTCAGTGACTTGGATTTTTCAAGTCTCCAAACGAGAAGTTTTCCTCACTCGGGAAATTAAGGGAGCACTACCTCAACTGACATGCTTCACTCACAAAGCTTCAACATATAAGCTTCAAAAAAAAGAAAAATTCAAAGAACTTAGTGAAGAAGGTCTTGGTGTATTTAACACAATACGTTGAAATGAAGCAAAACTTGTTTATTGGTATCTTCGATAAGTTACAAATATGTACATATACATGAATCAAAATAAACAAACAACAGGGAGCCTTCACAAAGGTTGCTCAGGAGAAGTCTCAGCAGTTGACAGAACCCCAGAAAGAGGAGGCACCAGAGGGTGATTATTCGGAGCCTCAATACTAGGCAGAACCCTAGTAGAAGGAGGCACCGAAGGTTGATCGTTTGGAGCTTCATTACGCGGTACAGCCCCAGAAGACAAAGGCAATAAATGCTTTTGGAACAAACCCACAAACCTCTGATGATTAAGTAAAATCTGACCATCAGATTCTTGCAGCTGGACGAGCTTCATCTTCATGTTTGTAGCATAGGCATGTGCGAGCCTATACAACTGTTTATTCTCATGCTTGAGCCCTCTGACTTCCTGTTTGAGACTTATCACTTCAGCTGCCAATGATTCAACTTGGCGGGTTCGAGCAAATAGGCGTTGGGCCATATTAGACACATAACCTGCACACTAAACACTGAGAGCCAGAGAAACCTTAACAACCAACTCATCAGACCGTTTGGAAAGTAGTCTGTTATCTTTGGGAGTGAAAAGGTTCCTGGCCACCACCGCAGCAGTCATATCATTCTTCATCATAGAGTCCCCAACGGTATGAGGACCAGTAGGGGATAAGAAGGATGAGCGCTATATGTTGTCTTGAGAAGGCATGGCTGCCTCTTCACCAAAGTTCAAGTCAAAACGACGGTCGGATGGGCCCGACATTCTCAAAAATGATGAAAGAGAAATGAGGTGCAATAAATCTCTGAAGTAAGGGGAAAATTCCTACAAGCAATAACTCTCTGAATGTACTCTTTGCACACAATTGATGCCCTTATAAAAGAAAGGGCAACAGGGCCGTTGGTTCAAAAATCGAAGAAGCACCACTCTCCGGATTCCGAAGAGGCACCACTCTCCGGATTTCGAAGAGGCACCACTTTCCACACGCAACATTAACTCCTCGGGTACCACAGATAACTTTGCTAAAGATCTCTAACAAAGTTTAGACACATAAATTTTAAAGGTCCAGCTACCCTCCTATTACCCATAAAGGTAAAGGAACATCACCACTGCTTGATAACTAGAAAGTCCCAATGTGTGTCAACCTCCGTGCTCTGTGGTAAGGCAGATAGGAAAAATTGCCCAACCTTTACTCACATTCGAGAAAACACTCCCAACAAGATTGCTTGCTCAAAAATTGAAGAGGAACCACTCTCTAAATCTCAAGAGCCAGACTCCCAACAGGATTACTTTCTCAAAAATCAAAGAGACACTGTTCTCCGAATCTCAAAAGTCAGACTCCCAATAGGATTTCTTTCTCAAAAATCAAAGAGGCACCGTTCTCTGAATCTCGAGAGCCAGATCCCCGCAGGATTGCTTGTTCGAAAACGGAAAAGGCACCGCTCTCCGAACTTCGAGAGCCAGATTTCCTTGGATAAAGCTTGTCTGCACTCTTCACACGCAACATCAGCTTTCCAGATACCATAGACCATTTTTTCAAAGCGCTCTGACAAAGTTATAACATGTGAAGCTTGCAGCTCCCACTACATTGCTATGACCAAGAAGGGTAAAGGAATAGCATTATTACTTGCTCAAAAATCGAAGAGGCACCGCCCTCCGAATCTCTAGAGCCAGACTCCCAACAGGATTACTTTCTCAAAAATCGAAGAGGCACCGCTCTTCGAATCTCAAGAGCCAGACTCCCAACAGGATTGCTTTCTCAAAAATCGAAGAAGCACCACTCTCTGAATCTCGAGAGCCAGATCCCTAACAGGATTGCTTGCTCGAAAATCGAAGAGGCATCGCTCTCCAAACTTCAAGAGCCAGATTTCCTTAGATAAAGCTTGTCTGCAATCTTCAGATGCAACATCAGCTTTCCAAATACTACATACCATTTTTTCAAAGTGCTCTGACAAAGTTAAAACACGTGAAGCTTGCAGCTCCCACTACATTGCTACGACCAAGAAGGGTAAAGGAATAACATTACTACTTGTTGTTAGGGAGACTCCTATATATGTCGATCTCCATCCTCCACGGACAGGCAGACTTCCAAAAATGCTCAACCCTTCCTCATATCTGAGAGGGCACTCCCAACAAAACCTCTCGAAATACTCAGCTTTCTACCCCCTTCAATAATACCTATGCAAACCAGCCACACCAGAGCAAGAGTATCTCATATCATCAGGGTCAAAAGCAAGAGTATCCCATATCATGCTTTTTCCCTGTCTTTTCCTTTGGCCTTGTTTTTACCTGCAAGACAAAGAGAAAAAGAGCAATCAGTCAGCACTTAGAATCAAGCTTCTAGTCAGGAACTGACTGCCTGGAACCCCTTGCCCAATTACTTACCTGGCAGTGCTCTCGAGTACTCATCTTCAACATCTTATGCTTCCAGAAAATATACCACATCTACCTGAGGAACAGATAGGGCAACAGGGAAGGATACAAGGAAGCATGTGGAGACAAGCGCAACAGAACACATACCGATTCATCTATTACTTCGTCAACAGCAAAAGTATCCCATATCATCAAGGTCGAACACACTCTTGATTTGATGGACTTGTTTTGACCCTCAAATTCTTGAGTCGGCCTTATATTCTGGAGGAAACCAGAAAACCCTCCAGCCTAGTTCAAGAGTAAGTCTGTGGAAAGTTACTTCTTCAAAAGCAAAAGTATCTTATATCATCTCTTCTCCATTTGCTTCTCCTTATCCTTGTTGTTGTTTATGACACAAGGAGAAGGAGAACAATCAACCAAAAGCCGAAGTCGAACCTCTGATCCAGGTTGCTTGCTTGGAAGTCTGATTGGTTACCTTGTCTGTTACCTCTTTCGGCAAATCTCCTAGCTCGGCAACTTGGGGGACTCCTACTATAGGGTTTTGTATCGCACTTGACCAAGCCCGAAACTACAAGTAAGCTTCAAGTGAAATTGATACATTACCTTATGCATCTTCATCGGTTAAAGATACCACCCCTGGATGGAAGAAAAGTACTTTCAGAGAAGATACCACATCTACGTATGAGACAGATAAGGCAAGTGAAAATGATACCACACTTCGGTACTTAGAAGTTTCGTGATTACTCAATGGCTTGAATCTTGCAAGTCCCCAACCGAAGAGCTTCCCTCACTCAGGAACTTAAGGGAGCACTGTTTGGACCATACTTGACCAATCTCAAAACTACTGAGCACCGGTTAACGTTATACTGTCAAGGATCAAGAATAGTTTCCCTACAACCAGGAGGCCAATCACAGCGCGACACGTGTTGACATCAAAAGCCAATCACAACACGACACGTGTCAATGTCAAAATGAAACTAGAAAATCTCTTCTATAAATAGAGATCATTCTCTCACAATATTGCCTAATGTCATTTGTACTAAATCATTCACTAGTATTCACTAAAGGAGAGCTTGAACCTATGTACTTGTGTAAACCCTTCACAATTAATGAAAACTCCTCAACTCCGTGGACGTAGCCAATCTGGGTGAACCACGTACATCTTGTGTTTGTTTCCCTGTCCCTATCCGTTTACTTACTTATCCCCACTAGTGATTGGAGCAATCTAGCGAAGGTCACAAACTTAACACCTTCTGTTGTACCAAAGTCCTCGCTGATTTTGTGCATCAACAGGTACCATGAATTGATTTTGCTTCACACTATCTTGATCAAGATAGTGTGAAGCTTTTGAGAATTTGTAGTTGTCCTCCATTGATGAAGCTTTTGTTGGTGAAGCTTTTGTAGTTAAACTTTGTTGAATTTCCCAATTTCCTTTTTTTTTTTTTTTTTGGAAAAATTAGAAATTTGAAAATGTGGGAGAGACAACATATACAAATTTTGCTTCGACATTGTTGAGCAAGAGATTGTGATGCAAGCCACACCTTGTAGTAGTCGAAGGTTTGGATGAACCATAAAAATTGAATTTGCTTCGAACAGTCTTGATCAGGAGTGTGTGAAGCTTTCTACGAGTTGTAATTGCCTTTCATTGATGAAGATTTTGTTGGCACCATAAATTGGTTTTGCTTCACACTATCTTGATCAAGAATGTGTGAAGCTTTTGAGAATTGTGGTTGAACTCCTTTGTTAAGGCTTTTGTTGGTACCATAAATTGGTTTTGCTTCACACTGTCTTGATCAAGATTGTCTGAAGCTTTTGAGAATTGTGGTTGCCCTCTATTGATGAAGCTCTTGTTGGCTCCACAAATTGGTTTTTGCTTCACACTGTCTTGATCAAGAGTGTGTGAAGCTTTTAAGAATTATGGTTGCCCTCCATTGATGAAGCTCTTGTTGGCACCATAAATTGATTTTACTTCACATTGTCTTGATCAAGAGTGTGTGAAGCTTTTGAGAATTGTGGTTGAACTCTTTTGATGAAGCTCTTGTTGGCACCATAAATTGGTTTTGCTTCACATTGTCTTGATCAAGAGTGTGTGAAGCTTTCTACGAGTTGTAGTGTTTGCATTGTTACAGAGGGGAAATGTCTGAAATAGATGCAAGAGGGCTGAATAGCTTGATCTTCGTATGCCATGCATTGAATTTGTTGTTGGCTTGCAATAAGACTTTGTTGGTGACTATAACTCTT
The DNA here is from genome assembly GCF_916048215.2 of Malus sylvestris. Classification (NCBI taxonomy): domain Eukaryota; kingdom Viridiplantae; phylum Streptophyta; class Magnoliopsida; order Rosales; family Rosaceae; genus Malus; species Malus sylvestris. Next base: position 33,805,671 of record NC_062275.1, read on the forward strand.
GTTGGGCATAAGTGCTCCCCTAGTTGAGTTGTCAAGCTTGAGGGTTTTTTATTATTTGTGAATGCTAGCAGTTCACATGTACAAGTTGTACCATTCATCTTCTGGTAGGTGGATTGAATGGTGGGTTGCTTTCATCACTTGGTTAGTGGTACGAAAGTGAGTTCCTTCATCACCTTTCATCATATTTCATCACCTAGTTAGTGGCACAAGGATGAGTTCCTTCTTCACCTGGTTGATGGCATGAATGGCAAGTTGCTAAATGATATTAGAGTACGAGTTGTACATTTCATCACCTAGTTTATGGCATGAAGGATAGTACGGGTTGTACATTTCATCACCTGGTTGGTGGCATGAAGGTGAGTTCCTTCTTCACCTGGTTGGTGGCATGAGTGGCAAGTTGCCAAATGAAATTAGAGTACGGGTTGTACATTTCATCAACTAGTTGGTGGCAAGAAGGAGAGTACGGTTTGTACATATCATCACCAAGTTGGTGGCATGAATTGCAAGTTGCCAAATGATATTAGAGTATGGGTTGTACATTTCATCACCTGGTTGGTGGCATGAAAATGAGTTCCTTATTCACCTGGTTGGTGGCATGAGTGGCAAGTTGCCAAATGATATTAGAGTACAGGTTGTACATTTCATCACTTGGTTAGTCGCATGAATGAGAGTACGGGTTGTACATTTCATCACCTGGTTGGTGGCATGAAAATGAGTTCCTTATTCACCTGGTTGGTGGCATGAGTGGCAAGTTGCCAAATGATATTAGAGTACGGGTTATACATTTCATCACCTGGTTAGTGGCATGAATGAGAGTACGGGTTGTACATTTCATCACCTGGTTGGTGGCATAAAGATGAGTTCCATCTTTACATTTCATCACTTGGTTGGTGAGAATAAGGGCAAGGTGTCCAGGCACATTGTAGCAAGTGTCGAATGACATAGAGTATGTTGAACCCTTTCAAAGCACAGTTGGCTTATGTATGAATGTGTTGGAGTGTATGATTGAACGAATATATTGTGAAGCTGTTCGTTTATTTGTATAATCTTGTTGACATATACTTAGACTTTGTTTCATGTTGGAAGCATTCATGTTGAAGCTTTGAACCCGAGTGTTTCATTACTAGGAATGTAAGAGGATTAGGACCGAGTTGTCTAAATCACCTCTTTATTGAATTCATGCCAAATAGTATTCGTTACATAGGATGTCGAACGACTGAAGCTTAACACTTGTACAATGTGGGTTTACTTGTAATAGTACTTCAAGTGATCAGCGTTTCATGGATGGCCAAGGGTCTTGCCAACGGAGCTTCTAAGCTTGTAGGAGCCTGGGCGACTGATACCAACAACTTCAAACGGTCCATCCCAGTTTGGAATAAGTGTTCCTTCACTCGGGACTCTGTCGCATAGTAATCTTTTCTTCAATACCCAGTCCCCCATTTTGAAAGAACAAGGTTTGACCCATGAGTCATAGTAGTTGGAGATGCACTGCTTGTAGGCGACATTCCTCAAGTGAGCCTGGTTTCTGTGTTCCTCGACTAGATCTAAGTTGAGGGTAAGTTGTTTGTCATTTTCGCTTTGCACGTAGTTCTGGACTCGGAACGTTGCTTGCTCAAGCTCAACTGAGACAACTTGTTGGAAATGTGCCCTAAAGCCAATCATATGATGATACTTTACGGACATTTCATATGTTAAACTAATCTAGTTTAAATATAAATGGCAAAGATTATTGTTTGAGCCGTCTCATATAAATGTTATATGCTTAAACGATAAGTCCAAGGAATATGTGATTGGGAGAATGCAATCTAAAGAAGTTAGATTCATGAGACCATTCCTTCGTAGACACATCCTAAACGTTCCTGATCATAGGATTGCCAATTGGGCATTGACAGTCCGTTAAGTTTAGTACGTGTTGTGTCTTCTCTCAGGGAGAGTGACTAGTCTCGAGTCATTGGTGTGTGTGACATCAAGACAAGTACGTAGGTGCTCAATAAAGAATGAGTTCACTGAACACGATCAACGAAGAGTTCTCATATTCATGTCACATGAGAACTCATGGTTGGGATAATGCAAAGTAGTCCTTTGACCTGAGGCATCACAGTTGTCTTGTGGTTAAGTCCTTGATCTTTGATTATGTCAAAGTCACTCCATTTGGAGGGTGTCCATGGCATCGTTGGGGTTAAGCCACTTAGCCATGGAGACAAGTGAATGTGCAACAAGGGATCTCTAACCTTCAAACCGTTTGAGGGAGAATACTCTATGATATGATTTGGAATCTCTGGCCAGAGTATAAATGAGATTTAGGAAGTCGTTCCAAATCACATTCAAGGTAATCATATAAGCACACGAATCACATTGGATAGTAGACATGAATAAATAAACTATCAAACCAAACAATGTGGTCAAGAGTATTGTATTAGAGAAAGACCGTATTGCATTTGTAATCCTAAACTGAATAGGTTCTCCACCTCTTCTGATTAGCTTGGGTAACCATGATATGCTGCTAGGTGTCACTCATGGTTTGTGGAAGCCCTAAACGTGTATAATCACTAAAGGGAGAATTGAAAGTAAGTTTCAATTCACAATCGATGTGAAATGGTTTTAATCACCCACTGCCTCGCTAAAAGGAACCTAATGGATCGTACACCGTGTAAGGTGAAGATTGAAGAAACAATGGAGATGAGTAAGAATAATTAAATGGTTTAATTATTTATGGCAAGGATTAATTAATATGTTAATTAATCAAACGAATAAGTTCGTTAAAGACCTCGGGATAGTTTTGGACCTTAAAGCCCAATGGGCTTCGAACGTCAAGCCCATTGACTTAAGTTGTATGACAATTTAATGAATAAAGATTCACAAAGGCCCAAATTCCCTATATGGCCGGCCATGTTAGAGAGAATGGCCTTTTGGTTCTTTAGGTCACTTATTTGAAGTGACTATATAAAGGACTTTATAGCCTAAATTCATTAAGGGTTTCTTTGGAGAAAATTGGTGAGAACTTGTCTCTCCTTTTCTCTCTAGGAGGCCGGCCCCCTTGGAGGGTGCATCTAGCAATCCCACTACTCCAAGGTCACTCATTTCTTCTCCAATCTCTCCTTGGTGTAGACATTTAGAGGTTCTCAATTTTGGGAACTTGGAGAACCATATTCTTCCATCCAAAACCATGGATCTAAGAAGCAAGGAATGAAGGCCCTCTCTTTGGGTGATTAGCCTTTGCTTATGCAAAGAGGAATCTACAACGGTATAAATTTCTCAACTCACTTTGATTTGAGTTGAGTCTTGGTTCACCAATCTACTAGGCTTTGAATTTCATGGGTAATGTTTTGTTTTTGAATGCATGCAAGCATGATTCCGCCTTTTAATTGTTAATTGCATGCTATAGATGTTATTCAAATGAACATGTTTTCACAAAATCATCCTTCAAGTGGTATCAGAGCCTAGGTCTAGTAGTTGGTGAATCCTTTTGGGTTTTGTAGTTCATAGTTTGTGATTTAAAAGTTGTAATATGTTACAAGCTTTATTCTTGTTTCTTTGAATGTAAATTTTGTTAGAAAAATTGCCATCTCAAATGTTGTAGATGTAGTTCATATGAGCATGAATATTGGAGCTAAAATTTGGTGCCATGATTTTGGGAATTTTCGGCCAAATCCAAAGGGTGATTTTTTGGGTTCTTGTTTGACTTGTTAAAAGTGTTTTCAAGTGACTTTTGGAACCCCTATGTACCCTAGTTTGGTTATATGTTATTTCCCTTAAGTTTGAATGGTTTTGGGATGTTTTTGGATGAAAAATGTTCATGGAAATTTTTTTGGGTTTTTCATGAATGTTCTTCATTGTTCTTGACATTTTTGCCAAGAACAAAAAGTTTTGTGTTTTGATTCAAAGTTTTGATTTATTTCATAAAGTTTATGTTTTATGTTTTTCAAATGTTTAAATGTTTTAGATATTTGTTTAAATGGTGTTAGAGATATTATGGTGGGTGTGAAAGTATTAATTCCCTTTCACACACACCACTTGCACCACTTGCATGCTTTATGTCAAAACTCACAAATCAACACACACATCACTCCATTTGCTCTCCAAAACCGGCCACCCTACATGTAGGGTACTTTTGGGGCTTTTATGCAATTACATAAAGTTTTGATACTTTTGTGTATTTGCACTTTGGCCCAAAAGTTTACGTTTTTACGTTTAGGTCCAAAAACGCTAAAGGACAAATTGTTTTGCTCCTTTAATGAAGTTTTTGCATTGTTTAAATTTTGGGTTCTAGTGTAATTACATGAAGTAGTGGACTTTTGTGTTCTTACAAAGTGACCCCAAAAGTTTATGTTTTTGCAATATTGCCCAAAGGTTGTGGTAATTGCATTTTGGCCCAAATTAGGTTGAGAACAAAATTGTTTTGTCTCTTTAAATGAGAATTGGATTTTCATTTCATTTAGCTCCATTTAAATCAATTTTATGGATACAAAAACCAAATGAAAATGTTGCATTCAATTTAATTAGTTAAAGTGTTAATTAATTAAAGGGTGATTATGAACCTAAGCCTAATATAATTGAGCTATGTAAAAGGCCGTTTCAAATTTGTTTGAACCATGGGAATGTGTAGATTAGATTTTGGTTGTAATTTGATTTGATCAAATGTTGTAAAAGAGCATAAGCTCTTCTTTACTTTAAAGTAATTTGATTTATGCAAATGTTGTAATGAGTATAAGCTCACCTTGACTTTGAAGTACTTCTCTCTTGCTTTATTTGATATGCATGAAAATGAAGTAGTTGGGTCCAACGCCCCTAAGACAACACGCCTTAATGTGATTAAACGCGTAACTAAAATCAATCACCATCCCTAGACCGAGATTCAACACAAAGCTCGTGTTGAATCTAAACAAAGGTTCATAGTCATCCTAAGGCCCTAAGGCAACTATATAGTCCATCAAATGAATGCAAAGGTTATGTTAGTAGTATCATATACTCTTGCTTTAAAAACCGTTTTATAAGTATAGTGGGAGTATTATATACAACTAAAACAATCATATGGACCAATAGTTGTAATAGGACCAAAATTGTTTTAATAGAGATTAAAATGTATGTTTATATGTGATGAGACCTAAAACCCTCAATCAAACCATTATTAAGTTGACAAGCGTGAGAGTGCTTTGAACACTCTTTCGTGGCCTTCCACCGTGGTAGGCTCCAATCGTTTATGACTTGTACACCGCCTTCACCCTATCATGGGGGAGTGCAAAGTGCATGCTTATACTCAGGAGGAGTCTATATACATACTTGATGAGGTGAGTGTAGGCAACGAGGATGGCCGACATCGTATCATCGTGAGGCTATTCTTGAACCCCTTCATGAACTAAGCATGGTGGGAATGACTTAACTAAGTGCAATGGAGCCAACATCATATCATTGTGAGGTGACATTCTCTAGAGGCCAAATAAGATGGGTACTTGCAAGAGATGCAAATGAGTAAACGTACTCTCTCATTATTATTAATGCTAGCCAACATCATATCATTGTGAGGTGGGCTTGGTAGTAGTGAGTCTCCCATACCCTACTAAGAGTTTCATCCAAAACTCTCAAATTCCAATGAGGGATATGGAATTTGCCAAAAATAGTGGGTGGTGCTATTTGATTTAAAGACCCGAATCAAATGGCTTAAAATCAATCAATTTATATTCGTTATGTATTTGTTTACCAATATATTTGCAAACGCTATCCAACACTTGACAAATAAAAAACGAAAGTTTAGTTTCCGTACTTGGTACTACAAAACCATAGATTGTCTTTAATGGCTTGTAAATGTACCTAAGTAGTCTCATCCTCACAATCTTCCTATTGATAATGTATCATTGGAAGAACATGTTAGATAAGGTCTATCATAAAGAGGACAACACTTTTAATGTCATAATTCTTCAAATACAATTTGTTGTATGAAGAAATAGGAGTTGCTTTGAACAACTCTTAGTCAATGCAAACACTTAGTGCTTGTTTCTTTGTTATATGAATAAAGAACTTGAGAAGAAAGCACAAAGGCATGGACACTTAATGTGCCATGATTCTTCACTTACAATTTGTTGTATGAAGAAATAAGAGTTGCCTTGTACAACTCTTGAAAGTTTGTAATTATGTTTAGAACATAATGGTTGGTTGACAAAAATAGTCCATTAACATGGACTTATGATGATTTTGAATCATTGAGTGTTGAAGTGATAAACCACTTAACGAGACGGAAACTAGGCAAGGACTTCACCTATGTGTCCCTATCCTAATGGTTCACTAAGTTTATTGTAAACTATGTAGTGAACAATAACCACATACTCTCCAAAATGTTTGATGTGTATAATGTTGGAAATGTGCCCTAAAACCAATCATATGATGATACTTTACGGACATTTCGCATGTTAAACTAATCTAGTTTAACTATAAAGGGCAAAGATTATTGTTTGAGCCGTCTCATATAAATGTTATATGCTTAAACGATAAAGTCCAAGGAATATGTGATTGGAAGAATGTAATCTAATGAAGTTAGATTCATGAGACCATTCTTTCGTAGACACATCCTAAATGTTCCTGATCATAGGATTGCCAATTGGGCATTGACAGTCCATCAAGATCGGTACGTGCTATGTCTTCTCTCAGGGAGAGTGACTAGTCTCGAGTCATTGGTGTGTGTGACATCAAGACAAGTACGTAGGTGCTCAGTAGAGAATGAGTTCATTGAACGTGATCAACGAAGAGTTCTCATACTCATGTCACATGAGAACTCATGTTTGGGATAATGCAAATTAGTCCTTTGACCTGAGGCATAACAGTTGTCTTGTGGTTAAGTCCTTGATCTTTGATTATGTCAAAGTCACCCCATCGGGGTGTCCACGGCATCGTTGGGGTTAAGCCACTTAGCCATGGAGGTAAGTGAATGCGCAACAAGGGATCTATAACCTTCAAACTGTTTGAGGGAGAATACTCTATGATATGATTTAGAATCTCTGGCCAGAGTATGAATGAGATTTAGAAAAGTCGTTCTAAATCACATTCAAGGAAATCATATAAGCACACGAATCACATTGGATAGTAGACATGAATAAATAAACTATCAAACCAAACAATGTGGTCAGGAGTATTAGATTAGAGAAAGACCGTATTGCATTTGTAATCCCAAACTGAATAGGTTTTCTCTACCTCTTCTGATTAGCTTGGGTAACCATGATATGCTGCAAGGTGTCACTCATGGTTTGTGGAAGCCCTAAACGTGTGTAATCACTAAAGGGAGAATTGAAAGTAAGTTTCAATTCACAATCGATATAAAATGGTTTTAATCGCCCACTGCCTCGCTAAAAGGAACCTAATGGATCGCACACCGTGTAAGGTGGAGATTGAAGAAACAATGGAGATGAGTAAGAATGATTAAATGGTTTAATCATTTATTTATGGCAAGGATTAATTAATATGTTAATTAATCAAACGAATAAGTTCGTTAAAGACCTCGGGATAGGTTTTGGACCTTAAGGCCCAATGGGCTTCGAACGTCAAGCCCATTGACTTAAGTTGTATGACAACTTAATGAATAATGATTCACTTAGACCCAAAAGCCCAAACAACACCCCATGGCCGGCCATTTAGAGGAAGGGTAGTGAACTTGCTTTAATTACAAGTTTGCCACTCAAATGAATAAAGGTATAAATATGACTTTATAGCCTTTTATTCATTAGGGTTTCTTTTAAAGAAAATTGGTGAGAACTTGTCTCTCCATTTTCTCTCTAGGAGGCCGGCCCCTTGGGGGGTGCATCTTGCAATCCCACTACTCCAAGGTCACTCATTTCTTCTCCAATCTCTCCTTGGTGAAGAGACTTAGAGGTTCCCTACTTTGGGAACTTGGAGAAACCTATTCTTCCATCCAAAAATATAGATTTAAGATTCAAGGAATGAAGGCCCTCTCTTTGGGTGATTAGCCTTTGCTTATGCAAAGAGGAATCTACAAAGGTATAAATCTCAACTCACTTTGTTTTGAGTTGATTAATGGTTCACCAATCTACTAGGCTTTGAATTTCTTGGTTAATGTTTTGTTTTTAAGTGCATGCTAGCATGATTCCGCCTTTAATTGTTAATTGAATGCTATATGATGTTGCTTAAATGAACTTGTTTTCACAAAATCTTCCTTCAAGTGGTATCAGAGCCTAGGTCTAGTAGTTGGTGAATCCTTTTGGGTTTTGTAGTTCATAGTTTGTGATTTAAAAGTTGTAATATGTTACAAGCTTTATTCTTGTTTCTTTGAATGTAAATTTTGTTAGAAAATTTGCCATCTCAAATGTTGTAGATGTAGTTCAATTGAGCATGAATATTGGAGCTAAAATTTGGTGCCATGACTTTGGGAATTTTCGGCCAAATACAAAGGGTGGATTTTTGGGTTCTTGTTTGACTTGTTAAAAGTGTTTTCAAGTGAGTTTTGGAACCCTTATGTACCCTAGTTTGGTTAGATGTTATTTCCCTAAAGTTTGAATGGTTTTGGAATGTTTTTGGGTGAAAAATGTTCATGGAAAATTTTGGGTTTTTTCATGAGTGTTCTTCATTGTTCTTGACATTTTTGCCAAGAACAAAAAGGTTTGTGTTTTGATTCAAAGTTTTGATTTATTTCATAAAGTTTATGTTTTATGTTTTTCAAATGTTTTAATGCATAAGATATTTATTTGAAGGGTGATGGAAATGGTGATGGGTGTGTAAGGATTAATTTCCTTTCACACACACCACTTGCACCACTTGTTGCTTTATGTCTAAAACTCACAAATCAACACACACATCACTCTATCCTCTTCCAAAACCGGCCACCCTTGCAAGTGGGGTACTTTTGGGGCTTTTATGCAATTACATAAAGTTTTGATACTTTTGTGTATTTGCACTTTGGCCCAAAAGTTTACGTTTTTACGTTTAGGTCCAAAAACGCTAAAGGACAAATTGTTTTGATCCTTTAATGAAGTTTTTGCATTGATTAAATTTTGGGTTCTATTGTAATTACATGAAGTAGTGGACTTTTGTGTCTTTACAAAGTGACCCCAAAAGTTTTGCAACATAGCCCAAAAGTTGAGGTTAATTGCTTTATGACCCAAATAAGTTGTGGTTATTGCATGATGGCCCAAATTAGGTTGAGAACAAAATTGTTTTGTCTCTTTAAATGAGAATTGGATTTTCATTTTGTTTAGCTCCATTTAAATCAATTTTATGGATACAAAAACCAAATGAAAATGTTGCATTCAATTTAATTAGTTAAAGTGTTAATTAATTAAAGGGTGATTATGAACCTAAGCCTAATATAATTGAGCTATGTGAAAGGCCGTTTCAAATTTGTTTGAATCAAGGGAATGTGTAGATTAATTTTGGTTGTAATTTGATTTGATCAAATGTTGTAAAAGGGCTTAAGCTCTTCTTTACTTTAAAGTATTTTGTTTTATGCAAATGTTGTAATGAGCATAAGCTCACCTTTACTTTGAAGTACTTCTTTCTTACTTTGAAGTAGTTGGGTCCAACGCCCCTAAGACAACACGCCTTAATGTGATTAAACGCGTAACTAAAATCAATCACCATCCCTAGACCGAGATTCAACACAAGGCTCGTGTTGAATCTAAACAAAGGTTCATAATCATCCTAAGGCCCTAAGGCAACTATATAGTCCATCAAATGAATGCAAAGGTTATGTTAGTAGTATCATATACTCTTGCTTTAAAAACCGTTTTATAAGCATAGTGGGAGTATTATATACAACTAAAAACAATCATATGGACCAATAGTTGTAATAGGACCAAAATTGTTTTAATAGAGATTAAAATGTATGTTTATATGTGATGAGACCTAAAACCCTCAACCAAACCATTATTAAGTTGATAAGCGTGAGAGTGCTTAGAACACTCTTTCGTAGGCCTTCCACCGTGGTGGGCTCCAATCGTTTATGACTTGTACACCGGCTTCACCCTATCATGGGGGAGTACAAAGTGCATGCTTATACTCAGGAGGAATCCATAAACATATGATGAGGTTAGTGTAGGCAACGAGGATAGTCAATATCATATCATTGTGAGGCTATTCTTGAACCCCTTCACGAACTAAGCATGGTGGGAATGACTTAACTAAGTGCAATGGAGCCAATATCATATCATTGTGAGGTGACATTCTCTAGAGGCCAAATAAGATGGGTACTTGCATTAGTTGCAAATGAGTAAGCGTACTCTCTCATTATTATTAATGCTAGCCAATATCATATCATTGTGAGGTGGGCTTGGTAATAGTGAGCCTCCCATAACCTACTAAGAGTTTCATCCAAAACTCTCGAATTCCAATGAGGGATATGGAATTTGCCAAAAATAGTGGGTGGTGCTATTTGATTTAAAGACCCGAATCAAATAGCTTAAAATCAATCAATTTATATTCGTTATGTATTTGTTTACCAATATATTTTGCAAACGCTATCCAACACTTGACAAATAAAACCGAATGTTTTAGTTTCCGGACTTGGTACCACAATCCCAAAGAATGTCTTAAAAGGATTGCATATGTATCTAAGTAGTCTCATCCTCACAATCTTCCTAATGATAATGTATCATTGGAAGAACATGTTAGAAAAGTCTATCATGAAGAGGACAACACAAACAACCAATGGTTATTCCTTCGTTATATGAACAAAGGAACTTACGAAGATTAGCATAAAGAAAAGGACACTTTTAGTGTTATTAGTTCTTCACTTACAAATCGTTGTATGAAGAAATAATGAGTTGTTTTGAACAACCCTTAGTCAATGCAAACACTTAGTGCTTGTTTCTTTGTTAAATGAACAAAGAACTTAAGAAGAAAGCACAAAGGCATGGACACTTAATGTACCATGATTCTTCACTTACAAATTGTTGTATGAAGAAATGAGAGTTGCTTTGAACAACTCTTGAAAGTTTGTAATTATGTTTAGAACATAATGGTTGGTTGACAAAAATAGTCCATCAACATGGACTTATGATGATTTTGAATCATTGAGTGTTGAAGTATTAAAACACTTCTAGAGACGGGAACTAGGCAAGGACTTCACCTTTGTGTCCCTATCCTTATGGTTCACTAAGTTTATTGTAAACTATATAATGAACAATAACCACATGCTCTCCAAAATGTTTGATGTGTATAACACAATTGAAATAAGTTTCAAGAGAGATAGTGGGAGTTTAGGGACCATGACTATGGTAGTCAAAGGAGAAGTCAAATGAAGAAAGCGAAATAACTCCAAGGGAACAAACTTTCTTTATGAAAGGATGGACATTGGAAGGGGTATTTGCAAGAAATGTCTTGCAAGTGTCAAGAACGCACCTTTCGAAGGTGTTGTAAATTGTTCTTGAATAGTTCAAAACAGTTGGTTCTTCTACTTGAATGTTTGATTCCGTATTAGTAACTATGTTTTACAATCGTTGTAAAAGTGTGGCTAATAAGAAGTAGAAGATTAATGAGAGAAGAGAAGGTGCTTCACATTCGGAAAGTGAATCAAATATAGATCTCTGCGAAAGCAGATGGTACTTACTTCCTCATATGAACTACCAAAGAAATTGGAAAAACCAAAGATTGTCTTTACATTCCAATTTTAAGGAATTTAATTCCGTCACTATAGTAGAGATGGATGAATGTTTTGTTTGACAAAACATTGTTCTTTATTAATCAATGATTGGATTATGGTAATCTAATTGATTGTCTCTATAGTAGAGATGATATGGTAGTGTTAACTGTTTAGAATATAATGATGCTTAAAAACCCAAAAGGTTGCAAGGTAGTGACTAATCCCAACTAAAGTTGTGATACCTCTAAAAACATAAGTTACGAGTTAGTCATAGATGGATACTTAGGATCGTTAGATCCGGATCCAATGCCTTCTTGTTAAAATTGTATAGAGGCAAAATGTTTGAATCTTCATTCTTTTGGAAAGAATAAAGAATCACAAAGTTGTTGAGGTTAATTCACTTAGATGTTAGTGGCACTTGTCCACAACATAATACTACTCATGTTGTATGACATTCACCAAAGATCACTCTCGGTTGGACTATAGTTTATTTTGAATAAACACAAGTCTGAATACATTGCAAAAGGTTTCAAAGAATTCAAGAAATGTAAGTTGATGAGTAAGACGTCTAAAGTATTTACATCCTTAGATTTGATCCAAGGAATGGTAACACTCTAGAATAGTTTTCTTGAAAGATATCAAGGAAAATAGCATCATAAGATAATGAATTTCTCCTTTAGGAGAAGAACGAACTTGAATAAGATTTAGTTCGTTGAATATTATCAATTACCCATATATAGGATATATATGCTTCTAAAACAATATGATTGTCAATTAGAAGATCTTCCAAATTTTTCATGACTCCATAGGATGTAGTTGGAAAGAAAGACAAATCTTAAGCATGTTAAGATTTGGGGTTGTGTGTTAATACACAATATTTGTTTGATAACAATCTTGTAGGATATCCTTAAATTAACTTTTGGATATCGCTTCTATAAACCAACTAACAAATGTTGTTTTGTTGGGTAGTTCATTGTAATCCTACAATGTGATTTGCCTAAGAGCAAATGAACGAAGGATAGAACTCAAAGAATGGTTCTTTGAGAGACAAGAAAGTAATCAACAAATATAACAACCTAGTTCCTATACCACAAGCTCCAAGGTAGTCGAGAAGGATTTATAAACCGTCTCAGTTGAATGGTTTGAACTTTATGACTATGTCATAGAGTTGCACCTCTTAATTCGAAAGAAATAAGAATGAAAATCCTTATGACTACATTGAGTGCATATACGATATATACTCATGGGAATGGTAAAGTACCATTTGACCCGAAATAATGAAACCTTCATAAGCTAATTGGTAGCTTAAGGTGACTACAACCAAATAGAATGGTTGACTTTGAAGGAACCATTTTTGACGTAGTCTTAGTTTCAATTAATTCGAAGATTGCTAGCTACAACTAAATGGTGATTCAATGTTTGGACATAATATGGGTTTCCGAAACCATTATTAAGATAGTCTTGATAATATATGTCTAAAACTATGAATCACAAGACATATAAGTTGTAGAGATCCATCCATCATGGACCTTAGCAAGCTAGTGGGAGCTATAAGCGTCTTATGAGAGAAAGGTCAGATCGTTTGATTTCTCATAAAGATGTAAATGAATCTTTTGTTTACTAGTTTTACAAAAGATTAGTGGGAGTTAATCATATTCCTAAATTTGTATATATATATGTATATAAATATATATGTGATATATATGAATATATGTATGATATATTAATTTTGGAAATGAAAAGAATATTTCTTCGTTAAAGTTATGACTTTAAACATTATATGAAGATAGAATGTATATGGGAGACATAGTCTATGTACATGGGATGGAAATCTATATTGATAGATTTCAATATATAATTTGATTATATTAATCCCTAATAATAGACAAAAGTTGCTAGGAAGTTTCTCATATGATGATAAACTTCAATTAGAAGGATGACTCTAGTGTGACTAGCAAGTTGCCCTTCTCAAAGGGAACGTACCCTTTGACTCCCAAAGAAATAATGCGTAAATAGAATCCTTTATGCATACGCATAAAGGTGATTTATGTATTTCATATTGTATGAAAAACATCGATATGAGTTGTACCTAGAACGGTACAAGACGATATCAGTGCAAGCCCAGGATCAGAACCATGGCAACTGTCAAGTGAGTCCTTAAGTATTTAAGAAATATTAAAGGATAAATTCCTCAAAGATCGAGGAAGAATTAGAGTAACGTAATGGAAGCGTAAATGTATTAGATTATGAATCTAATCCATCATTGGATGTTTCTTCATTATGAATGAAGAGATAAACAGATATCTCTTTATTATGACTAAAGAGATATTTGGATGGAAACATTAAAGTAATGACTTTAGTGTGTTCCATTATGAATGCAAAATATATTGCCATATAGAAGTTTGCAACAATGTTGTTTGGATGGGAAAGTTCATTTAGTGAACTCTCTATTCGGTTCGGTTCCAACCAGAAAGTGTATCTAGTGTACTGACATTATGACACTAATGGGGCGATAGCTCAAGCCTGGGAATCAAGGTCTCATCAAGGTCCGAACTCAAATGAGAGACTGAACCACATGATTGAGAATCATGTATAATGGTGACGTCGTTATTCTCAAGGTTGCTTCTATGGATAACATATAGATATCCATTGCCTAGGCCTACTATTCAGCCATTTATGAAATGACTACATAAGAGGTATCATCACTGATGACCAAGCTGATTGGCTCTAGTGCAAGTGGGAGATTGTTGGAAATGTGCCCTAAAACCAATCATATGATGATACTTTACGGACATTTCGCATGTTAAACTAATCTAGTTTAACTATAAAGGGCAAAGATTATTGTTTGAGCCGTCTCATATAAATGTTATATGCTTAAACGATAAAGTCCAAGGAATATGTGATTGGAAGAATGTAATCTAATGAAGTTAGATTCATGAGACCATTCTTTCGTAGACACATCCTAAATGTTCCTGATCATAGGATTGCCAATTGGGCATTGACAGTCCATCAAGATCGGTACGTGCTATGTCTTCTCTCAGGGAGAGTGACTAGTCTCGAGTCATTGGTGTGTGTGACATCAAGACAAGTACGTAGGTGCTCAGTAGAGAATGAGTTCACTGAACGTGATCAACGAAGAGTTCTCATACTCATGTCACATGAGAACTCATGTTTGGGATAATGCAAATTAGTCCTTTGACCTGAGGCATCACAGTTGTCTTGTGGTTAAGTCCTTGATCTTTGATTATGTCAAAGTCACCCCATCGGGGTGTCCACGGCATCGTTGGGGTTAAGCCACTTAGCCATGGAGGTAAGTGAATGCGCAACAAGGGATCTATAACCTTCAAACTGTTTGAGGGAGAATACTCTATGATATGATTTAGAATCTCTGGCCAGAGTATGAATGAGATTTAGAAAAGTCGTTCTAAATCACATTCAAGGAAATCATATAAGCACACGAATCACATTGGATAGTAGACATGAATAAATAAACTATCAAACCAAACAATGTGGTCAGGAGTATTAGATTAGAGAAAGACCGTATTGCATTTGTAATCCCAAACTGAATAGGTTTTCTCTACCTCTTCTGATTAGCTTGGGTAACCATGATATGCTGCAAGGTGTCACTCATGGTTTGTGGAAGCCCTAAACGTGTGTAATCACTAAAGGGAGAATTGAAAGTAAGTTTCAATTCACAATCGATATAAAATGGTTTTAATCGCCCACTGCCTCGCTAAAAGGAACCTAATGGATCGCACACCGTGTAAGGTGGAGATTGAAGAAACAATGGAGATGAGTAAGAATGATTAAATGGTTTAATCATTTATTTATGGCAAGGATTAATTAATATGTTAATTAATCAAACGAATAAGTTCGTTAAAGACCTCGGGATAGGTTTTGGACCTTAAGGCCCAATGGGCTTCGAACGTCAAGCCCATTGACTTAAGTTGTATGACAACTTAATGAATAATGATTCACTTAGACCCAAAAGCCCAAACAACACCCCATGGCCGGCCATTTAGAGGAAGGGTAGTGAACTTGCTTTAATTACAAGTTTGCCACTCAAATGAATAAAGGTATAAATATGACTTTATAGCCTTTTATTCATTAGGGTTTCTTTTAAAGAAAATTGGTGAGAACTTGTCTCTCCATTTTCTCTCTAGGAGGCCGGCCCCTTGGGGGGTGCATCTTGCAATCCCACTACTCCAAGGTCACTCATTTCTTCTCCAATCTCTCCTTGGTGAAGAGACTTAGAGGTTCCCTACTTTGGGAACTTGGAGAAACCTATTCTTCCATCCAAAAATATAGATTTAAGATTCAAGGAATGAAGGCCCTCTCTTTGGGTGATTAGCCTTTGCTTATGCAAAGAGGAATCTACAAAGGTATAAATCTCAACTCACTTTGTTTTGAGTTGATTAATGGTTCACCAATCTACTAGGCTTTGAATTTCTTGGTTAATGTTTTGTTTTTAAGTGCATGCTAGCATGATTCCGCCTTTAATTGTTAATTGCATGCTATATGATGTTGCTTAAATGAACTTGTTTTCACAAAATCTTCCTTCATATAACACAATTAAAATAAGTTCAAGAGAGATAGTGGGAGTTTAGGGACCATGACTATTGTAGTCAAAGGAGAAGTCAAATGAAGAAGATAAAATTAACTCCAAGGGAACAAACTTTCTTTATGAAAGGATGGACATTGGAAGGGGTATATGCAAGAAATGTCTTGCAAGTGTCAAGAACACACCTTTCGAAGGTGTTGTAAATTGTTCTTGAATAGTTCAAAACAGTTGGTTCTTCTACTTGAATGTTTGATTCCGTATTAGTAACTATGTTTTACAATCGTTGTAAAAGTGTGACTAATAAGAAGTAGAAGATATATGAGAGATGAAAATGTACTTCACATTCAGAACGTGAATAAAATATAGATATCTGCGAAGGCAGATAGTACTTACTTCCTCATATGAACTACCAAAGAAATTGGAAAAACCAAAGATTGTCTTTACATTCCAATTTTAAGGAATTTTAATTCCGTCTCTATAGTAGAGATGGATGAATGTTTTGTTTGACAAAACATTGTTCTTTATTAATCAATGATTGGATTATAGTAATCTAATTGATTGTCTCTATAGTAGAGATGATATGGTAATGTTAACTGTTTAGAATATAACGATGCTTAAAACCCAAAAGGTTGCAAGGTAGTGACTAATCTCAACTAAATTGTGATACCTCTAAATCATAAATTACGAGTTGGTCAAAGATGGATGCTTTGGATCGTTAGATCCGGATCCAATACCTTCTTGTTAAAATTGTATAGAGGTGAAATGTTCGAATCTTTATTCTTTTGGAAAGAAGAAAGAATCACAAAGTTGTTGAGGTTAATTCACTTAGATGTTAGTGGCACTTTTCCACAACATAATACTACTCATGTTATATGACATTCACCGAAGATTACTCTCGGTTGGACTATAGTTTATTTTGAATAAACACAAGTCCGAATACTTTAGATTTCATCCAAGGAAAGATAACACTTTAGAACAGTTTCCTTGAATAATATCAAGGAAAGAAGCATCAAAAGATAATGGATTTCTCCATTAGGAGAAGAACGAACTTGAATAAGATTTAGTTCGTTGGATATTATCAATTACCCATATATAGGATATATGCTTCTAAGACAATATGATTGTCAATTAGAAGATCTTCCAAAATTTTTCATGACTCCATAGGATGTAGTTGGAAAGAAAGACAAATCTTAAGCATGTTAAGATTTGGGGTTGTGTGCTGATAAGCAATATTTGTTTGATAACAATCTTGTGGGATATCCTTAAATTAACTTTTGGATATCGCTTCTATAAACCAACTAACAAATGTTGTTTTGTTGGGTAGTTCATTGTAATCCTACAATGTGATTTGCCTAAGAGCAAATGAACGAGAGATAGAACTCAAAGAATGGGTTCTTTGAGAGACAAGAAAGTAATCAACAAATATAAACAACCTAGTTCCTATACCAAAAGCTCCAAGGTAGTCAAGAAGGATTTATAAACCGTCTCAGTTGAATGGTTTGAACTTTATGACTATGTCATAGAGTTGCACCTCTTAATTCGAAGAAATAAGAATGAAAATCCTTATGACTACATTGAGTGTATATATATGATATATACTCAAGGAAATGGTAAAGTACCATTTGACCCGAAATAATGAAACATTCATAAGCTAATTGGTAGCTTAAGGTAACTACAATCAAAGAGAATGGTTGACTTTGAAGAAACCATCTTTGACGTAGTCTTGTTTTTCAATTAATTCGAAGATAGCTAGCTACAACTAAATGGTGATTCAATGTTTGGACAATATATGGGTTTCCGAAACCATTATTAACATAGTCTTAATAATATATGTCTAAAACTAAGAATCACAAGACATGTAAGTTGTAGAGATCCATCCATCATGAATCTAAGCAAGCTAGTAGGGAGCTATGAGCATCTTATGAGAAAAGGATCAAATCGTTTGATTTCTTATAAAGATGTAAATGAACCTTTTGTTTACTAGGTTTACAAAAGATTAGTGGGAGTTAATCATGTTCCTAAAATTCAAAATATATATTTGATATATTAGTTTTGGAAATGAAAAGAATACTTCTTCGTTAAAGTTATGACTTTAAAACATTATATGAAGATAGAATGTATATGGGAGACATAGTCTATATACATGGGATGGAAATCTATAATGATAGATTTTTAGGATATAATTGGATTATATCAATTCCTAATAATAGACAAAAGATGATAGGAAGTTTCTCATATGATGATGAACTTCAATCAATAGGACAACTCTAGTGAGACTAAGAAGTTGATCTTCTCAAAGAGAACGTACTCTTTGACTCCCAAAGAAATAATGCGTAAATAGAATCCTTTATGCATACGCATAAAGGGGATTTATGTATTTCATATTGTATGAAAACCATTGATATGAGTTGTACCTAGAACGGTACAAGACGATATCAGTGCAAGCCCAGGATCAGAACCATGGCAGCTGTCAAGTGAGTCCTTAAGTATTTAAGAAATACTAAAGGATAGATTCCTCAAAGAATGAGGAAGAATTAGAGTAACGTAAAGGAAGCGTAAATGTATTAGATTATGAATCTAATCCATCATTGGATGTTTCTTCATTATGAATGAAGAGATAATTAGATATCTCTTTATTATGACTAAAGAGATATTTGGATGGAAACATTAAAAGTAATGACTTTAGTGTGTTCCATTATGAATGCAAAATATATTGCCATATAGAAGCTTACAACAATGTTGTTTGGATGGGAAAGTTCATTTATGAACTCTCTATTCGGTTCCAACCAGAAAGTGTATCTAGTGTACTGACACTATGACACTAATGGGGCGATAGCTCAAGCTAGGGAATCAAGGTCTCATCAAGGTCCGAAAACAAATGAGAGACTGAACCACATGATTGAGAATCATGTATAATGGTGACGTCGTTATTCTCAAGGTTGCTTCTATGGATAACATATAGATATCCATTGTCTAGGCCTACTACTCAGCCATTTATGAAATGACTACAGAAGAGGTATCATAACTGATGATCAAGCTGATTGGCTTTAGTGCAAGTGGGAGATTGTTGGAAATGTGCCCTAAAGCCAATCATATGATGATACTTTTCGGACATATCATATGTTAAACTAATCTAGTTTAAATATAAAGGGCAAAGATTATTGTTTAAGCTGTCTCATATAAATGTTATATGTTTAAACGATAAGTCCAAGGAATATGTGATTGGGAGAATGCAATCTAAAGAAGTTAGATTCATGAGACCATTCTTTCGTAGACACATCCTAAACGTTCCTGATCATAGGATTGCCAATTGGGCATTGACAGTCCGTTAAGTTTAGTACGTGTTGTGTCTTCTCTCAGGGAGAGTGACTAGTCTCGAGTCATTGGTGTGTGTGACATCAAGACAAGTACGTAGGTGCTCAATAGAGAATGAGTTCACTGAACACGATCAACGAAGAGTTCTCATATTCATGTCACATGAGAACTCATGGTTGGGATAATGCAAAGTAATCCTTTGACCTGAGGCATCACAGTTGTCTTGTGGTTAAGTCCTTGATCTTTGATTATGTCAAAGTCACTCCATTTGGAGGGTGTCCACGGCATCGTTGGGGTTAAGCCACTTAGCCATGGAGACAAGTGAATGTGCAACAAGGGATCTCTAACCTTCAAACCGTTTGAGGGAGAATACTCTATGATATGATTTGGAATCTCTGGCCAGAGTATGAATGAGATTTAGGAAGTCGTTCCAAATCACATTCAAGGTAATCATATAAGCACACGAATCACATTGGATAGTAGACATGAATAAATAAACTATCAAACCAAACAATGTGGTCAAGAGTATTGTATTAGAGAAAGACCGTATTGCATTTGTAATCCTAAACTGAATAGGTTCTCCACCTCTTCTGATTAGCTTGGGTAACCATGATATGCTGCTAGGTGTCACTCATGGTTTGTGGAAGCCTTAAACGTGTATAATCACTAAAGGGAGAATTGAAAGTAAGTTTCATTCACAATCGATGTGAAATGGTTTTAATCGCCCACTGCCTCGCTAAAAGGAACCTAATGGATCGTACACCGTGTAAGGTGAAGATTGAAGAAACAATGGAGATGAGTAAGAATAATTAAATGGTTTAATTATTTATGGCAAGGATTAATTAATATGTTAATTAATCAAACGAATAAGTTCGTTAAAGACCTCGGGATAGTTTTGGACCTTAAAGCCCAATGGGCTTCGAACGTCAAGCCCATTGACTTAAGTTGTATGACAATTTAATGAATAAAGATTCACAAATGCCCAAAAGCCCAAATTCCCTATATGGCCGGCCATGTTAGAGAGAATGGCCTTTCGGTTCTTTAGGTCACTTATTTGAAGTGACTATATAAAGGACTTTATAGCCTAAATTCATTAAGGGTTTCTTTTGGAGAAAATTGGTGAGAACTTGTCTCTCCTTTTCTCTCTAGGAGGTCGGCCCCCTTGGAGGGTGCATCAAGCAATCCCACTACTCCAAGGTCACTCATTTCTTCTTCAATCTCTCCTTGGTGTAGACACTTAGAGGTTCTTAATTTTGGGAACTTGGAGAACCATATTCTTCCATCCAAAACCATGGATCTAAGAAGCAAGGAATGAAGGACCTCTCTTTGGGTGATTAGCCTTTGCTTATGCAAAGAGGAATCTACAAAGGTATAAATTTCTCAACTCACTTTGATTTGAGTTGAGTCTTGGTTCACCAATCTACTAGGCTTTGAATTTCATGGGTAATGTTTTGTTTTTGAATGCATGCAAGCATGATTCCGCCTTTTAATTGTTAATTGCATGCTATAGATGTTATTCAAATGAACATGTTTTCAAAAAATCATCCTTCACAACTGCCTCTGTACCAAAAGCAAGTGAGAATGGGGTTTCTCTTGTTAATGTCCGATACGAAGTGCGGTATGACCAAAGAACTTGGGGTACAAATTCTGGCCAACAACCTTTAGCCTTGTCCAAGCTGGTTTTCAAAGTTCGATTGATTATCTTGTTGATGGCTTCAACTTTTCCATTAGACAGGGGATGAGCTGGGGAGGCAAAACATAAGTTAATGTTAAACCTAAAGCAGAACATCTGGAACTTATTGTTGTCGAACTGTTGCCCGTTGTGAGTGACTATCGCATTGGGAATGCCGAATCTGCTAAGGATGTTCTTCCATACGAAGTCTTCTATTTTTGCCTCAGTAATGGTTGCCAAGGGTTCTACTTCGGCCTAGTGAAGTAGTCAAATGCAACAATTGCATAGCGAACCTTACCCTTCCCTGCAGGCATTGGGCCGATCAAATCAAGTCCCCATTGGGCAAATGGCCAAGGGCTGATCATAGGAGTAAGCGGCTCGAGCGAAGAGTGAGGAATAGTTGTGTAGCGTTGACACTTATCACATGAGCGGGATATTCTGATGCCATCTTGGTGGAGTGTTGGCCAGTAATATCCTTGGTGAAAAGCCTTGTATGATAGGGATCGAGATCCAGCATGATCTCCGCAGACTCCTTCATGTATTTCCCGAATGACAGTTTCTGCCTCTGCGGGTGTAAGGCATCTTATGTCTGGTAGGTTAAAACCCCGCTTGTAGAGTTGGTCATTAATGATCAAGTAACAGGTAGCCTTGTATCGAATCTGCTTAGCTTGGACTTTGTCATTTGGAAGGGTGCCATGAGTAAGGAATCTATAAATCAGGGTAATCCAACTATCCCCCTGTTGTAAGTTCCACACTTCCGTAGCCTTGGTGCTTGGTGCTGCCAACAATTCGACCTGAATTTTTCTCCTAATCTTGTCTTCCACCGCTGAGGCGAGGCGAGCCAAAGCATCTGCATGGCTATTTGCCGCTTGAGGAATTTGGGTGATCTGGTAGTGGAAGTGCTTGAGCAATAATTGTGTTTGTGCCAGATATGCTACCATAGAGTTATCCTTAACGTCAAAGTTGTTGGTGACCTAGTCAACCACCAATTGAGAGTCACTGAAGATATCAATTTGTTTAACCTCAAGGTGTTTGGCCAAACGTAAGCCTGCTAGGAGGGCTTCATATTTAGCCTCATTGTTCGACACCTTGAATTTGAAACGAAGAGCATACTTCATCGCCACTTTGTCAAGGGTCGTAAGGAGTAGTCCTGCTCCACAACCTTGTTGGTTAGATGAGCCATCAACATATAGACTCCATGCTGGGGCCGTTGGTTCTATTTTCTTAGTTTCCAAGGGTAATTAAACCACTTCTTTAGGCGTAGAAATAATGTCAACAGGATATGTGAAGTCGGCGATGAAATATGCCACTGCTTGGCCCTTCTCAGCTGGCTTTGGTTGTTAGGAGATGTCAAACTCACCTAATGCTATCGCTTATTTGATCATTCGTCTAGTAGTGTCAGGACTTTGGAGTATCTGTCAAAGTGGATGATTGGTAAGCACGATGATAGAGTGTGCCTAGAAGTAAGGGTGAAGTTTTCGAGCATACATGACCAATGCTAAAGCCAATTTCTAAATGTTGGAGTATCGTATCTCTGCATCTTATAAGGCCTTGCTAGCGTAGTAGACAGGTCGTTCGACATTACCATCATTTCGAATGAGAACGAAACTTACTACTGAAGCTGATACCGACAAATAAATAATGAGAGTGTCACCAACCTCAGGTTTGGAGAGCAGAAGGGCTTTACTCATGTAGTCTTTGAGGTTCTTGAATGCCTCAGCACATTCATCAGTCTAGGTAATGTACTTCTTACTTCCCTTAAGTGCTTTAAAGAAAAGAGCACATCTGTCTGTGGCCTTAAAGATGAACCTAGTTAAGGCTGCCACCTTGCCAGTAAGGCTCTGGATATCTTTTGAAGTTACCGGTTCCTTCATGTCGAGGATTGCTTTGATCTTCTCGGGATTAGCCTCAATGCCTCGTTGGCTTATCATGAAACCTGAGAATTTTCCAGAGCCTACGCCGAAGGCACATTTGTTAGGGTTCAACCTTATTCGATACTTCTTCAGAATGGTGAAAGTTTCAGATAGGTTAGTGATGTGTTGGTCAGCATGTTTACTCTTGACTAACATATCATCAACGTAAACTTCCATGCTCTTTCCAATCTGTTCGGCGAACATTGAATTGACCAATCTCTGATAAGTCGCTCCTGTATTCTTTAGGCCGAAGGGTATGATTGTATAGCAATATAGTCCCCTGTCAGAAGTGAAGGTTGTGTGTTCTTGGTCTGGAGGGTTCATGAGGATTTTGTTGTATCCTGAGTAAGCATTCATGAAGCTCAGGAGTTCACACCCTACCATAAAGTCTATGAGTATGTCTATGAGAGGAAGAGGAAAGCTATCATTTAGGCATCCTTTGTTTAGGTCAGTGTAATCGATAGACATTCTCCACAAGACCTTTTGGAGCAAGAGACTTTCCTTGGTCGGATTCTTCTTAACAAGGACAACATTTGCTACCCACATTGGATAATTGACTTCCACGAACAAAGCCTATGCCTTTGAGTTTTTCAACTTTTGCCTTCATTGCCTCGTACCGTTCAGCGTCATAAGATCTTCACTTCTGTCTCACTGGCTTGGTCTTGGGGTCAATACTTAAGCGATGACAGATGATATCGGGAGATGCCTAGCATGTCCTCGTATTACCAGGTGAATACCTCAGTGTTCTCTTGCAAAAAAAAAAAAATCAATGGCAACCGAATGGGTGGTGACAAGGTAGTGCCAATCTTCAACATGTGATCCAGATAATCTTTTGAGATAGAGACATTCTCCAACTATTCAGCGAGTTGTGCTTGCTAGGTGAAAAAGTCATCTCGAGGATTGTCAGGTTGACTGTTGCCACCGTGAAGATCCAAGTTGGCTTCGTCTGGACTAGTCTTTATGACTTGGTCATGTATAAAAAGGGTTTCCTTAGGCACAGGCAGGTGTTGTTACTTAACCGAAGTGTTGTAACATGATCATGCACTAAGTTGATCTCCTCTGATGTAACCATTGCCATAAAGGGTTGGAAATTTCATCAACAACATATGTGTGGATACCATGGCCTTGAGATCATTGATACATGTGCGTCCGAAGATGACATTGTATGCCCGTTGGGCAATCAACCACGCGGAAGTTAGTGGTAATGGTAGCTGTGTAAGGGCATGTACCAATGGTGAAAGGTAAGTGTATGCTTCCCAAAGGTTGCATGATATCACCGGAGAAGCTTATCAGAGGGGAAATCGAGCGATCGAGCAAGTGTTCAACAACATTAAGTGCCCTGAAAGCTTCAACAAACATGATATTAACCGGAGCCTCCGTGTCTACCAGGATTCATCGTACTTACATCCCCTGATGTCTTCCACATGGCCAGACCTTCAAGCTCGTTCACTATTTTTCATGGCCCTGTTGGAAGATTTAGATATGGGTGTGCCACCACTTATGGAATATATCACATTCACTTGGCGTTGGTTACGGTTACCCCTTGGAGGGTGAATGAGGAATTGATCAATTTTTCATTCATATGCCAAAGCTTCAATATGATCACGAAGGGTGATACACTTTTCGCCGTCATGGCCGTTATGTTCATGGGAACAGCAAAACGTGCCCGTGTTCTTCGTGGGCTTGTAATCCGGGTGCCTTGGCTTTAGCTTCGGTATCAAGTGTGCTATGCTGGGGTAAATGGCCATGCATGTGGCGTTCAAAGGTATGTATGCCTCATACCTCGGGGTAGGGGCTGTCCTGACACATGCTTGACCCACTGTGTTGATTGCCTAGGGTCGGGGATAATCATGGCGATACCCTTGGTTATCACGTTAGTGTCTCTTACTCCTTTTACTAAAATGAGACTGGTGAGGATGAAAATCTTTCCTTTTTCCCTGAGATTGATATGTTTGTTAACTTGGCAAAGTATTAAGTAAGGCAGGGGGAGACACCGCTGCCATTTGGAAGGTCGAGGTGTTCTCATTTGGTTGGATCTGGCTTCCACTCCTTACTTGCTGATAAGGGGTGGTTGTGGGGGGTTTCCCTCGATATGTCCTTGCCTCGGTGGAGGCATGGTTGTAAGCCTGTGCCATCACCTCAAAGTAAGTCTTCCAAGTGTTGGCATTGATCATGTACTTGAAGAAACAATCACGTAGGCCTGCCGTGAAGGCCTTAAGGGCGGTCATGTCATTTGCCTCAACGCAGTGAGAATACTCATGGCTGAAACGATCAACATACTCTCGTAGTAACTCGTCCGGCTTCTGGCGAATAATGTACAAGTTATCTGCATAATGCAAGCGATCGGTCTGGAAAATATGTTGAGAGAAAACAGTTTCCTCAGTTCCTCAAATGAGTCTATTGTCTCAGGTGGAAGATGACAATACCAGTTTAGAACTCCGCCAGAGAGGGTGAAGGGGAAGAAAAGACATCGCTCTTCGTCGGAGTGCATCCGATATGCCATAGTGGACTTAAAGAGGTTAAGGTGTTCAATTGTGTCCTCCCTTCCAGTATAGAGTTGTAAACCAAGCTTTTGTTTTGTCTTCACTTGAAAGGGGTGTCAAGGATCCTAGGTTGGTTCCAGTCAGGTATCTCGGCCTGACGTTCGGCCTTCAACTTGTTTACTTCCTTAAGGAGCTGTAGGACAAAGGGGTCCTAAGTGGAGTCATGTACCACTGGGATTTTCTTTCCTAAGTCTCCATTGCCTCTTGGAAGTAGGAAAGTTTGAGCAAGGGCGTGTGATTTTTCCTTGGACTCGTTGTACTAACTTCTAAGGCAAGTCTGTTGGAATACCTTAAAGTCTCCTATTTCATGTTCTTCTAGGACCTATCGCCCCTTCCCCAAATTGGTAGCCGGCCTGGGACATGGGAGGGGACCGAGTCTTTCAGAGACCCTTGGGTCATTGATCTTCGAGCTTACATGGATGGGATTGTCTCGACGTTGCTTTAGGAAATCTCGACAGTCGCAAAAGATGACTTTCGATCCTTCCACTCCTTCTGTAAAGATGTGTCTTCCTCCACTTCTTCTGCTTCGGGTCGAAGCAGCTGGGTTGAGAGAAGTCTCATGTTGATCAATGTTTTGATGATTAGCTCACTTCTCATCAATGATACCCATGTCAAAGGAAGGTGACCCTCCGTGTTGGGGGCACCTAGATGATGGTTGATGTCCACAGGGGCAACGAGCTCGCATGTTTGAGTATGCCTAGTTTTGTGGAGCGTCTCAAAGAGCTTCTCATACTGCTCCTGGAGGACCTCATTCTTCATTGCTATCTTGTTGTTCTGAGCTTCTAGCTCATCGACTTTAGCTTGAAGAGCAACCCTTTTTCCTTCCTTATTTTGTTGCTTCACACTAGGTGCAAGAGGGGTCATTCTGTGTGCTGTGGCTTCCTTTGTTCCCCATGTTGGAGAGGGATGTGTGGTCAAAAGAAAGTGTGCGAATGGTGGAAACCAGCTTAACAAAGCTGAAAATAGTGGGAATAAGTGTCGTTCCCACAGACGGCGCCAAATGTTGATGCACAAAATTAGTGAGGACTTTGGTACAACAGAAAGTGTCAAGTTTGTGACCTTCGCTAGATTGCTCCAGTCACTAGTGTAGATAAGTATGTAAATGGATAGAGACAGGGAAGCAAACACAAAATATACGTGGTTCACCCAGATTGGCTACGTCTACAAAGTAGATGAGTTCTCATTAATTGTGAAGGGTTTACACAAGTACATAGGTTCAAGCTCTCCTTTTGTGAGTACTAGTGAATGATTTAGTACAAATGACATTCGGAAATATTGTGAGAGAATGATCTCTATTTATAGAAGAGAGTTTCTACTTTCATTCTAACATTGACACGTGTCGTGTTGTGATTGGCTTATGATGTTGACACATGTCGTGCTATGATTGGCTTCTGATGTCGACACGTGTCGCGCTGTGATTGGCCTCTTGTTGGAGGGAAACTTTTCTAGGTCCTTGACGGTATAACGTTGACCGGTGCTCATTAGTTTCGGGATTGGTCAAGTATGGTACAAATAGCTTTGTAAACTCAATTCTGATAGTCCTACCCAACACCTCCTGTATCAAATAATTCGGAAGCAAAAAATAAATTTCCAGATATATGAACTTGGTCATAGAATTTCATCAAGTCAATACAATTATAATCCTTTTATGGACATGTTATCCACTAAATATTAACAGCAAATGCAGAATCTCCCTAGCTAACAATAACATACAACCAAGGTATAAAATATCGATGATATCGGAAATATCGGTAGTCCAAAAAAACGGAAATTTCGATGGAAATATCGGGATATTATCGATATCGGTAAAAATTGAATAAAAACCACGGAAGTTGTAAGAAAAACTTGAAAATTTTTATTGAAACTTTGCAGGATATTTATTTAGTCAATTATCTATTAGTTTATCACAAAAAATTGGAAGGAAATGCATTGCATGATAGATATAACTGATTTAAGTTGATTATATAGCGAGCTGACAAACATTGTGAGTATAGAAAATATGTAGTAATTAATGAAAGAAGTTTAAACACATCATAATCATTTATATATAATGAATTAGTACAATATTTTATACTTTATACATTGCATGGTAAGATACATGAGTGATTTAGCAAGGTTTAAAATATCGATGATATCGGAAATATCGGTAGTCCAAAAACACGAAAATTTCGATAGAAATATCGGGATATTATGGATATTTCAGACCATGCATACAACATAAACGATAAACTCTATCTAAATAAGAACAGCTTTCCAATCCGTAACAATTGCAAACAAAAGAGAATTCCCTAGAATTCCAAAGAAACGAAAGGCAAAGTCATGTCGGAAGCATTACTTTGTCCCATTAAACATCCAATCCCTCCCCTATGAAATCTTTTAATTCATTCTTAGTGATCATTTCCATCTCTATAAAACAAAAAAATTGCGATGAAAATTTCATACAAGGATACTTAAATAAAATTCGAACCATTACCAAACTCATTTATTCAGAGCACTACAATGAATCAAAAGAAAACCAGAAAAGAACAAAACATTTGAGTTCCTAGGAAACAATTAATTTCATTGTGTTGGCCATTGAACAGAAGGAGATAAACTTGTATCTATCGCACACCGCTTCAATCTAGTAAATTACCATCACCTTCCCTATCAAACCCAAAAGCTCAAATTTTGTAACCATAATTTAATTGATATCGCGGTTACTTACAAAAACAACTAAGTACAAGCTTAACATTCAAATTAATTAAACCCCATTTTAAATTAAGAGTAGACTTACAAACTACCAAGGCAATCATAGAATACCAGGATAACTCACATGAGAGTGAAATTTATCAATGGCAGCCTGAGCTCCTTCCCCGGAATCCCTTGTCACAAACGCAAAGCCTCTGCTCTTCCCATTTTGTTGCTTTATAATCTGAAAAATCCAACATTTATTAACATTAAATACCCAAAATTTGAGTTTTCAATAACAAAATCCACATAATTAAAGAACAAAACAAGGAGAGAAGATGATCAATTGAAAAAGGGTTTTTATCATTGAAATTGATCTACCCCATCAAGATGGTTACTGAAATTGAAAATCGACCAATGTAATCCCTGAAATTTACCATCAAACATCAATGTCTTCCTTGCCGTTTAATTCTGTCAATTTTTCTATTAGTATGCTGACTTGGCATACATGTAAGCTCACAATCCAATGATATGATGCCACGTGGATTTAACAAAAGAAAGTTTAAAAAGTGTTTTAAAATTCATTAAAAAACCAGTCAAGAAGAATGAACCCAGCCGCATTTCCCCACCCCCTATGTGATCTCCGCCATCCCCAACCCCAAGAAGGCCGTCTCCATTTTTGCACTTTGAAAGCATTTGTGTCGCTTCTTACTTTGTCATCTTCACTTTCCCACTTATCATTTATTGTCATCTTCTCTTTTACTTTAATCTTTTGCTTCTAAGGAAGTGAAGGAAAATTTTCTAGCAAACATGTTCATTTAAGCAACATCATATAGCATGCAATTAACAATT
This sequence comes from Malus sylvestris, assembly GCF_916048215.2. Classification (NCBI taxonomy): domain Eukaryota; kingdom Viridiplantae; phylum Streptophyta; class Magnoliopsida; order Rosales; family Rosaceae; genus Malus; species Malus sylvestris. The sequence goes on from NC_062275.1 coordinate 33,834,772, forward strand.
AAAGGCGGAATCATGCTAGCATGCACTTAAAAATAAAACATTAACCAAGAAATTCAAAGCCTAGTAGATTGGTGAACCATTAATCAACTCAAAACAAAGTGAGTTGAGATTTATACCTTTGTAGATTCCTCTTTGCATAAGCAAAGGCTAATCACCCAAAGAGAGGGCCTTCATTCCTTGCATCTTAAATCTATATTTTTGGATGGAAGAATAGGTTTCTCCAAGTTCCCAAAGTAGGGAACCTCTAAGTCTCTTCACCAAGGAGAGATTGGAGAAGAAATGAGTGACCTTGGAGTAGTGGGATTGCAAGATGCACCCCCCAAGGGGCCGGCCTCCTAGAGAGAAAATGGAGAGACAAGTTCCCACCAATTTTCTCTAAAAGAAACCCTAATGAATAAAAGGCTATAAAGTCATATTTATAACTTTATTCATTTGAGTGGCAAACTTGTAATTAAAGCAAGTTCACTACCCTTCCTCTAAATGGCCGGCCATGGGGTGTTGTTTGGGCTTTTGGGTCTTAGTGAATCATTATTCATTAAGTTGTCATACAACTTAAGTCAATGGGCTTGACGTTCGAAGCCCATTGGGCCTTAAGGTCCAAAACATATCACGAGGTCTTTAACGAACTTATTCGTTTGATTAATTAACATATTAATTAATCCTTGCCATAAATAAATGATTAAACCATTTAATCATTCTTACTCATCTCCGTTTAATCTCCAATATCCACCTCTTATGGTGTGCGATCCATTAGGTTCCTTTTAGCGAGGCAGTGGGCGATTAAAACCATTTCAAATCGATTGTGAATTGAAACTTACTTTCAATTCTCCCTTTAGTGATTACACACGTTTAGGGCTTCCACAAACCATGAGTGACACCTTGCAGCATATCATGGTTACCCAAGCTAATCAGAAGAGGTAGAGAAAACCTATTCAGTTTGGGATTACAAATGCAATACGGTCTTTCTCTAATCTAATACTCCTGACCACATTGTTTGGTTTGATAGTTTATTTATTCATGTCTACTATCCAATGTGATTCGTGTGCTTATATGATTTCATTGAATGTGATTTAGAACGACTTTTCTAAATCTCATTCATACTCTGGCCAGAGATTCTAAATCATATCATAGAGTATTCTCCCTCAAACGGTTTGAAGGTTAGAGATCCCTTGTTGCGCATTCACTTGCCTCCATGACTAAGTGGCTTAACCCCAACGATGTCGTGGACACCCCGATGGGGTGACTTTGACATAATCAAAGATCAAGGACTTAACCACAAGACAACTGTGATGCCTCAGGTCAAAGGACTAATTTGCATTATCCCAAACATGAGTTCTCATGTGACATGAGTATGAGAACTCTTCGTTGATCACGTTCAGTGAACTCATTCTCTACTGAGCACCTACGTACTTGTCTTGATGTCACACACACCAATGACTCGAGACTAGTCACTCTCCCTGAGAGAAGACATAGCACGTACCGATCTTGACGGACTGTCAATGCCCAATTGGCAATCCTATGATCAGGAACATTTAGGATGTGTCTACGAAAGAATGGTCTCATGAATCTAACTTCATTAGATTACATTATTCCAATCACATATTCCTTGGACTTTATCGTTTAAGCATATAACATTTATATGAGACAGCTCAAACAATAATCTTTGCCCTTTATATTAAACTAGATTAGTTTAACATGTAAAATGTCCGTAAAGTATCATCATATGATTGGCTTTAGGGCACATTTCCAACAATCTCCCACTTGCACTAGAGCCAATCAGCTTAGTCATCAGTGATGATACCTCTTCTGTAGTCATTTCATAAATGGCTGAATAGTAGGCCTAGGCAATGGATATCTATATGTTATCCATAGAAGCAACCTTGAGAATAACGACGTCACCATTATACATGATTCTCAATCATGTGGTTCAGTCTCTCATATGAGTTCGGATCTTGATGAGACCTTGATTCCCTGGCTTGAGCTATCGCCCCATTAGTGTCATAGTGTCGATACACTAGATACACTTTCTGGTTGGAACCGAATAGAGAGTTCATAAATGAACTTTCTCATCCAAACAACATTGTTGTAAGCTTCTATATGGCAATATATTTTGCATTCATGATGGAACACACTAAAGTCATTACTTTAATGTTTCCATCCAAATATCTCTTTAGTCATAATAAAGAGATATCCGTTTATCTCTTCATTCATAATGAAGAAACATCCAATGATGGATTAGATTCATAATCTAATACATTTACGCTTCCATTACGTTACTCTGATTCTTCCTCATTCTTTGAGGAATTTATCCTTTAGTATTTCTTAAATACTTAAGGACTTACTTGACAGTTGCCATGGTTCTGATCCTGGGCTTACACTGATATCGTCTTGTACCTTTCTAGGTACAACCCATATCAATGTTTTTCATACAATATGAAATACATAAATCACCTTTCTGCTTACGCATAAAGGATTCTATTTACGCATTATTTCTTTGGGAGTCAAAGGGTACGTTCCCTTTGAGAAGAGCTACCTCCTAGTCTCACTAGAGTTGTTCTTCTGATTAAAGTTTATCATCATATGAGAAACTTCCTAGCATCTTTTGTCTATTATTAGGGATTAATATAATCAAATTATATCCTAAAATCTATCAATATAGATTTCCATCCCATGTATATAGACTATGTCTCCCATATACATTCTATCTTCATATAATGTTTAAAGTCATAACTTTAACGAAGAAATATTCTTTTCATTTCCAAAATTAATATATCATACATATATTCATATATATCACATATATATTTATATATATATATATATATACAAATTTAGGAATATGATTAACTCCCACTAATCTTTTGTAAAACTAGTAAACAAAAGATTCATTTACATCTTTATGAGAAATCAAACGATTTGACCTTTCTCTCATAAGACGCTTATAGCTCCCACTAGCTTGCTAAGATCCATCATGGATGGATCTCTACAACTTATATGTCTTGTGATTCATAGTTTTAGACATATATTATCAAGACTATCTTAATAATGGTTTCGGAAACCCATATTATGTCCAAACATTGAATCACCATTTAGTTGTAGCTTGCAATCTTCAAATTAATTGAAACTAAGACTACGTCAAAAATGGTTCCTTCAAAGTCAACCATTCTATTTGATTGTAGTCACCTTAAGCTACCAATTAGCTTATGAAGGTTTCATTATTTCGGGTCAAATGGTACTTTACCATTCCCATGAGTATATATCGTATATGCACTCAATGTAGTCATAAGGATTTTCATTCTTATTTCTTTCAAATTAAGAGGTGCAACTCTATGACATAGTCATAAAGTTCAAACCATTCAACTGAGACGGTTTATAAATCCTTCTCGACTACCTTGGAGCTTATGGTATAGGAACTAGGTTGTTATATTTGTTGATTACTTTCTTGTCTCTCAAAGAACCATTCTTTGAGTTCTATCCTTCGTTCATTTGCTCTTAGGCAAATCACATTGTAGGATTACAATGAACTACCCAACAAAACAACATTTGTTAGTTGGTTTATAGAAGCGATATCCAAAAGTTAATTTAAGGATATCCTACAAGATTGTTATCAAACAAATATTGTGTATTAACACACAACCCCAAATCTTAACATGCTTAAGATTTGTCTTTCTTTCCAACTACATCTTATGGAGTCATGAAAAATTTGGAAGATCTTCTAATTGACAATCATATTGTTTTTAGAAGTATATATCCTATATATATGGGTAATTGATAATATCCAACGAACTAAATCTTATTCAAGTTCGTTCTTCTCCTAATGGAGAAATCCATTATCTTATGATGCTTCTTTCCTTGATATCTTTCAAGAAAACTATTCTAAAGTGTTACCATTCCTTGGATCAAATCTGAGGATGTAAATACTTTAGACGTCTTACTCATCAACTTACATTTCTTGAATTCTTTGAAACATTTTGCAAAGTATTCAGACTTGTGTTTATTCAAAAATAAACTATAGTCCAACCGAGAGTGATCTTCGGTGAATGTTATCCAACATGAGTAGTATTATGTTTGTGGACAAGTGCCACTAACATCTAAGTGAATTAACCTCAACAACTTTGTGATTCTTTCTTCTTTCAAAAAGAATAAAGATTCGAACATTTCGCCTTTATACAATTTTAACAAGAAGGTATTGGATCCGGATCTAATGATCCAAAGCGTCCATCTATGACCAACTCGTAATTTATGTTTTAGAGGTATCACAACTTTAGTTGGGATTAGTCACTACTTTGCAACCTTTTGGGTTTTTAAGCATCATTATATTCTAAACAGTTAACACTACCATATCATCTCTACTATAGAGATTATTAATTAGATTACAATAATCTAATCATTGATTAATAAAGAACAATGTTTTGTCAAACAAAACATTCATCCATCTCTACTATAGTGACGGAATTAAATTCCTTAAAATTGGAATGTAAAGACAATCTTTGGTTTTTCCAATTTCTTTGGTAATTCATATGAGGAAGTAAGTACCATCTGCTTTCGCAAAAATCTATATTTTATTCACTTTCCGAATGTGAAGTACTTTCTCTTCTCTCATATATCTTCTACTTCTTATTAGTCATACTTTTACAACGATTGTAAAACTTAGTTACTAATACGGAATCAAGCATTCAAGTAGAAGAACCAACTGTTTTGAACTATTCAAGAACAATTTACAACGCCTTCGAAAGGTGTGTTCTTGACACTTGCAAGACATTTCTTGCAAATACCCCTTCCAATGTCCATCCTTTCATAAAGAAAGTTTGTTCCCTTGGAGTTATTTTGCTTTCTTCATTTGACTTCTCCTTTGACTACCATAGTCAAGGTCCCTAAACTCCCACTATCTCTCTTGAAACTTATTTCAATTGTGTTATACACATCAAACATTTTGGAGAGCATGTGGTTATTGTACACTACATAGTTTACAATAAACTTAGTGAACGATTAGGATAGGGACACAAAGGTGAAGTCCTTGCCTAGTTCCCATCTTCTAGAAGTGTTTTAATACTTCAACACTCAATGATTCAAAATCATCATAAGTCCATGTTGATGGACTATTTTTGTCAACCAACCATTATGTTCTAAACATAATTACAAACTTTCAAGAGTTGTTCAAAGCAACTCTCATTTCTTCATACAACAATTTGTAAGTGAAGAATCATGGCACATTAAGTGTCCATGCCTTTGTGCTTTCTTCTTAAGTTCTTTGTTCATTTAACAAAGAAACAAGCACTAAGTGTTTGCATTGACTAAGGGTTGTTCAAAACAACTCATTATTTCTTCATACAACGATTTGTAAGTGAAGAACTAATAACACTAAAAGTGTCCTTTTCTTTATGCTAATCTTCGTAAGTTCCTTTGTTCATATAACGAAGGAATAAGCATTGGTTGTTTGTGTTGTCCTCTTCATGATAGACTTTTCTAACATGTTCTTCCAATGATACATTATCATTAGGAAGATTGTGAGGATGAGACTACTTAGATACATATGCAATCCTTTTAAGACATTCTTTGGGATTGTGGTACCAAGTCCGGAAACTAAAACATTCGGTTTTATTTGTCAAGTGTTGGATAGCGTTTGCAAATATATTGGTAAACAAATACATAACGAATATAAATTGATTGATTTTAAGCTATTTGATTCGGGTCTTTAAATCAAATAGCACCACCCACTATTTTTGGCAAATTCCATATCCCTCATTGGAATTCAAGAGTTTTGGATGAAACTCTTAGTAGGTTATGGGAGGCTCACTATTACCAAGCCCACCTCACAATGATATGATATTGGCTAGCATTAATAATAATGAGAGAGTACGCTTACTCATTTGCAACTAATGCAAGTACCCATCTTATTTGGCCTCTAGAGAATGTCACCTCACAATGATATGATATTGGCTCCATTGCACTTAGTTAAGTCATTCCCACCATGCTTAGTTCGTGAAGGGGTTCAAGAATAGCCTCACAATGATATGATATTGACTATCCTCGTTGCCTACACTAACCTCATCATATGTTTATGGATTCCTCCTGAGTATAAGCATGCACTTTGTACTCCCCCATGATAGGGTGAAGCCGGTGTACAAGTCATAAACGATTGGAGCCCACCACGGTGGAAGGCCTACGAAAGAGTGTTCTAAGCACTCTCACGCTTATCAACTTAATAATGGTTTGGTTGAGGGTTTTAGGTCTCATCACATATAAACATACATTTTAATCTCTATTAAAACAATTTTGGTCCTATTATAACTATTGGTCCATATGATTGTTTTTAGTTGTATATAATACTCCCACTATGCTTATAAAACGGTTTGTAAAGCAAGAGTATATGATACTACTAACATAACCTTTGCATTCATTTGATGGACTATATAGTTGCCTTAGGGCCTTAGGATGATTATGAACCTTTGTTTAGATTCAACACGAGCCTTGTGTTGAATCTCGGTCTAGGGATGGTGATTGATTTTAGTTACGCGTTTAATCACATTAAGGCGTGTTGTCTTAGGGGCGTTGGACCCAACTACTTCATTTTCATGCATATCAAATAAAGCAAGAAAGAAGTACTTCAAAGTAAAGGTGAGCTTATGCTCATTACAACATTTGCATAAAACAAATTACTTTAAAGTAAAGAAGAGCTTATGCCCTTTTACAACATTTGATCAAATCAAATTACAACCAAAATCTAATCTACACATTCCCATGGTTCAAACAAATTTGAAACGGCCTTTCACATAGCTCAATTATATTAGGCTTAGGTTCATAATCACCCTTTAATTAATTAACACTTTAACTAATTAAATTGAATGCAACATTTTCATTTGGTTTTTGTATCCATAAAATTGATTTAAATGGAGCTAAACAAAATGAAAATCCAATTCTCATTTAAAGAGACAAAACAATTTTGTTCTCTATCTAATTTGGGCCAATATGCAATAACCACAACTTTTGGGCCATAAAGCAATTAACCTCAACTTTTGGGCTATATTGCAAAACTTTTGGGGTCACTTTGTAAAGACACAAAAGTCCACTACTTCATGTAATTACACTAGAACCCAAAATTTAATCAATGCAAAAACTTCATTAAAGGAGCAAAACAATTTGTCCTTTAGCGTTTTTGGACCTAAACGTAAAAACGTAAACTTTTGGGCCAAAGTGCAAATACACAAAAGTATCAAAACTTTATATAATTGCATAAAAGACCCAAAAGTACTCCCACTTGAGGGAGGGCCGGTTTTAGAGAGGGAAAGGGAGTGGAGATAAGTCCACAAAATTTTAGAAATTTTTTCAACAATTTCATAAAGCCTTGCAAGTGGAATTTGTGACATAGATTCATGCAAGTGGAATGTGACTTAAAGTCATGCAAGTGATGTGTGTGTAAGAGAAGTACTTCTTACACACCTATCACCATTTCCATCACCTTACACAATTTCTATCACATTAAAACATTTGATAAAGCACAAAACAAAGACTTTATGAAATAAATCAAAACTTTGAATCAAAACACAAACCTTTTTGTTCTTGGCAAAAATGTCAAGAACAATGAAGAACACTCATGAAAAAACTCAAAATTTTCCATGAACATTTTTCACCCAAAAACATTCCAAAACCATTCAAACTTTAGGGAAATAACATCTAACCAAACTAGGGTACATAGGGGTTCCAAAAGTTACCTTAAAACACTTTTAACAAGTCAAACAAGAACCCAAAAATCCACCCTTTGGATTTGGCCGAAAATCCCCAAAGTCATGGCACCAAATTTTAGCTCCAATATTCATGCTCATATGAACTACATCTACAACATTTGAGATGGCAAATTTTCTAACAAAATTTACATTCAAAGAAGCAAGAATAAAGCTTGTAACAATTACAACTTTTAAATCACAAACTATGAACTACAAAACCCAAAAGGATTCACCAACTACTAGACCTAGGCTCTGATACCACTTGAAGGAAAATTTTCTAGCAAACATGTTCATTTAAGCAACATCATATAGCATGCAATTAACAATTAAAGGCGGAATCATGCTAGCATGCACTTAAAAACAAAACATTAACCAAGAAATTCAAAGCCTAGTAGATTGGTGAACCATTAATCAACTCAAAACAAAGTGAGTTGAGATTTATACCTTTGTAGATTCCTCTTTGCATAAGCAAAGGCTAATCACCCAAAGAGAGGGCCTTCATTCCTTGCATCTTAAATCTATATTTTTGGATGGAAGAATAGGTTTCTCCAAGTTCCCAAAGTAGGGAACCTCTAAGTCTCTTCACCAAGGAGAGATTGGAGAAGAAATGAGTGACCTTGGAGTAGTGGGATTGCAAGATGCACCCCCCAAGGGGCCGGCCTCCTAGAGAGAAAATGGAGAGACAAGTTCCCACCAATTTTCTCTAAAAGAAACCCTAATGAATAAAAGGCTATAAAGTCATATTTATACCTTTATTCATTTGAGTGGCAAACTTGTAATTAAAGCAAGTTCACTACCCTTCCTCTAAATGGCCGGCCATGGGGTGTTGTTTGGGCTTTTGGGTCTTAGTGAATCATTATTCATTAAGTTGTCATACAACTTAAGTCAATGGGCTTGACGTTCGAAGCCGCCTTAAGGTCCAAAACATATCCCGAGGTCTTTAACGAACTTATTCGTTTGATTAATTAACATATTAATTAAACCTTGCCATAAATAAATGATTAAACCATTTAATCATTCTTACTCATCTCCGTTTAATCTCCAATCTCCACCTCTTATGGTGTGCGATCCATTAGGTTCCTTTTAGCGAGGCAGTAGGCGATTAAAACCATTTCAAATCGATTGTGAATTGAAACTTACTTTCAATTCTCCCTTTAGTGATTACACACGTTTAGGGCTTCCACAAACCATGAGTGACACCTTGCAGCATATCATGGTTACCCAAGCTAATCAGAAGAGGTAGAGAAAACCTATTCAGTTTGGGATTACAAATGCAATACGGTCTTTCTCTAATCTAATACTCCTGACCATATTGTTTGGTTTGATAGTTTATTTATTCATGTCTACTATCCAATGTGATTCGTGTGCTTATATGATTTCATTGAATGTGATTTAGAACGACTTTTCTAAATCTCATTCATACTCTGGCCAGAGATTCTAAATCATATCATAGAGTATTCTCCCTCAAACGGTTTGAAGGTTAGAGATCCCTTGTTGCGCATTCACTTGCCTCCATGACTAAGTGGCTTAACCCCAACGATGCCGTGGACACCCCGATGGGGTGACTTTGACATAATCAAAGATCAAGGACTTAACCACAAGACAACTGTGATGCCTCAGGTCAAAGGACTAATTTGCATTATCCCAAACATGAGTTCTCATGTGACATGAGTATGAGAACTCTTCGTTGATCACGTTCAGTGAACTCATTCTCTACTGAGCACCTACGTACTTGTCTTGATGTCACACACACCAATGACTCGAGACTAGTCACTCTCCCTGAGAGAAGACATAGCACGTACCGATCTTGACGGACTGTCAATGCCCAATTGGCAATCCTATGATCAGGAACATTTAGGATGTGTCTACGAAAGAATGGTCTCATGAATCTAACTTCATTAGATTACATTCTTCCAATCACATATTCCTTGGACTTTATCGTTTAAGCATATAACATTTATATGAGACGGCTCAAACAATAATCTTTGCCCTTTATATTAAACTAGATTAGTTTAACATGTAAAATGTCCGTAAAGTATCATCATATGATTGGCTTTAGAGCACATTTCCAACAGGAAGAACCCAGCCGCATAAAATTGTCAAAACCCCAGCCTATAATCTTTCATTTTCGGGTAAATCGCCAAAATGGTCCCTGAGATTTGCATAACTCATCACTTTGGTCCCTAAGATTCCAAATCGATAAATGTGGTCCTTGAGATTGTCCACCATCCATCATTTTGGTCATTCCGTTAAAAACTCCGTTAAGTTTCTCGGAGCTCTTCGTTAGAAGTTTGGGCAATTTTCAAAGCTTCATAACTCAATCGTTTGTTCACCAAATTCAACCCATAATATATCAAAATGTAGGAAAATGTAGAATAAGATTATATATATTTTTAAGCCTAATGATTGCTGGAGATTTCCGAAAAATAGCCTCATAGTTGACTGGTCCGAGTGAAAACTTGAAAACTCGCCAGAAACTAGGTAAACTTTAAACGTTCATAACTTCTTCAATACTCAACAAAATCAAGTGATTCAAAAAAAAATCATACTTCTCGACAAGATGAAGAAAATGGTACCTTTTTCAATGGCTAAATCGCTATGGTTTGGCCGGAAAATGGCTCGAAAGTGGCTAACTCGTGACCAAGATATCCACTTTCGAGCCATTTTTTAGCCAAACCACAGTGAGTTAGCCGTCCAAAAAAAGTATCATTCTCTTCTTCTCGTCACGAAGTATGATTTTCATTTTGGAATCACTTGATTTTGTTGAGTATTGAAGAAGTTATGAACGTTTAAAGTTTACCAAGTTTCCTGCAAGTTTTTAAGTTTTCACTCGGACCAGTCAACTTTGAGGCTATTTTCCGGTAATCTCCAGCAACCATTGGGCTTCGAAATAGGTATAATCTTATTCTTCACTTTCCTCTCTTCATTGTGATATATTATGGGTCGAATTTGGTTAAGAAACGATTGAGTTACGAAGCTTTGAAAATTACCCAAACTTTCGATCAAGAGCTCCGGGACACTTAACGGAGTTTTTTACGGAATGACCAAAATGATGGATGGTGGATAATCTCAAGGACCACTTTTATCGATTTGGAATCTCAGGGACCATAGTGATGAGTTATGCTAATCTCAGGGACCATTTTGGCGATTTACCCTTCATTTTCTTTTCATCTCTCTTTGCGATTTTCTCTCCTCTATTGGTACAACAGTTATTGGGGTTAGAGGTAGGTGATTTTGAAATCAGATTCGCCACCAGAGCTTGCACAGCTTCCATGATTTCCGATCAACTTCTTATTTCTGCAAACCAAGGTCAGAAGACGAGAGAAAGCTTCTGGCTTTTGATTTTTTGTCTCTATATACGAGTCACTATAAAACATCTGAAACACGAGATCGATTCGTCCATCTCGATTGATTTTATATAATTAAAAACTTGAAAAATAAAAAATGGAAAAAAAGAACACGAAGATGAACAGCTGGGCTAGGAGTGTAGCGGTTGCTGGGGTGGGAGGGCAAGAAGAAGATGAACAGTTCATATGCTTTTTTCTTTTTTAGGTAAGTTTTTTTTGTAAAAGTGCTTTAACAAAAAAAAAACATAATATTTAAGTGTTTGGTAAATTTTTATATAAAACTGCTTTGACTATGTTAAATGATCAAAAATAATATGATGGTAGGTGTAATATAATATTTTTTTTAATTTGAAATCTTTCTAGAACTCTCTACCATTTTCACCGTCCTTTCTGTCATATCTTCCCCATTTTCGCCGTATTCTCCATCTTTTCAATCTTCATCTTCTCCAGCTTCATTTACCCAGAAAAAATGGCATATTTTAAAATGGCATCTTTCTCGGTGATATCGACATCATCCCACCTTTACCTCCCAAAGAAGCTAGCTTTTCCAATACCTGTAAAAGCATTTACCCAGAATATTAATTCTTCACTCCTCCATCCGCAGGGCAGAAATGGCGAATCCTGGCAAGTCGAAGATGGACAACATGAAGGAAAATTTTGTGAAAAACATGTTCATTTGAGCAACATCTATGGCATGCAATTAACAATTAAAGGCGGAATCATGCTTGTATGCACTCAAAAACAAAACATTACCCATGAAATTCAAAGCCTGGTAGAAAGGTAAACCAAGACTCAACTCAAGAACAAAGTGAGTTAAGAGATTTTATACCTTTGTTAATTCCTCTTTACATAAGCAAAGGCTAATCACCCAAGGAGAGGGCCTTCATTCCTTGCTTCTTAGATCCATGGATTTCTTGGATAAGGATGGTTGAAAGGATTCTCCAAGTTCCCAAAATTGAGAACCTCTAATTTTTCCACACCAAGGAAGGACTTGAAGAAGAGATGAGTGACCTTGGAGGATGAGAGATTGCAAGCTAATCTCCTCCAAGGGGGCCGGCCTCTTAGAGAGAAAGGGAGAGACATTGTGTTCTCATCTTTTCTCTAAAAGAAATCCTAATGAAGAAAAGGCTATAAAGTCATATTTATACCTACCTTCATTGGAGTGGCAAACTTGTAATAAGTCCAAAACCCACTCCTTTATCAATATGGCCGGCCATAGGGTGTTATTGGGCTGTTTGGGCCTTTGTGAATATTTAGTCATTAAGTTGTCATACAACTTAAGTCAATGGGCTTGACGTTCGAAGCCCATTGGGCCTTGAGGCCCAAAACTAACCCGAGGTCTTTAACGAACTTTATTCGTTTGATTAATTAACATATTAATTAATCCTTGCCATAAATAATTAAACCATTTAATTATCCTTACTCATCTCCATTGTTTCTTCAATCTCTACCTTACACGGTGTACAATCCATTAGGTTCCTTTTAGCGAAGTCGTGGGCGATTAGAACTCTTTCAAATCAATTGTGAATTGAAACTTACTTTCAATTCTCCCTTTAGTGATTATACACGTTTAGGGCTTCCACAAACCATGAGTGACACCTAGCAGTATGTCATGGTTACCCAAGCTAATCAGAAGAGGTGGAGAACCTATTTAGTTTAGGATTAAAATGCAATACGGTATTTCTCTAATACAATATTCTTGACCACATTGTTTGGTGTGATAGTTTATTCATGTCTACTATCCAATGTGATTCATTTACTTATATGATTACTTTGAATGTGATTTGGAACGACTTCCTAAATCTCATTCATACTCTGGCCAGAGATTCTTAATCATATCATAGAGTATTCTCCCTCAAATGGTTTGAAGTTTAGAGATCCCTTGTTGTGCATTCACTTGCCTCCATGGTTAAGTGGCTTAACCCCAACTATGCTGTGGACACCTCTGACAGAGTGACTTTGACATAGTCAAAGATCAAGGACTTAACCACAAGACAACTATGATGCCTCAGGTCAAATGACTACTTTGCATTATCCTAACCATGAGTTCTCATGTGACATGAGTATGAGAACTCCTCGTTGATCGTGTTCAGTGGACTCATTCTCTATTGAGCACCTACATACTTGTCTTGGTGTCAATCACACCAATGACTCGATACCAGTCACTCTTCCTGAGAGAAGACACAGCATGTACTGATCTTAACGAACTGTCAATGCCCAATTGGCAATCCTATGATCAAGAACGTTTAGGATATGTATACGAAAGAGAACGGTCTCATGAATCTAACTTCTTTAAATTACATTCTCCTAATTACATATTCCTTGGACTTATCGTTTAAGCATATAACATTTATATGAGACGGCTTAAAACAATAATCTTTGCCCTTGATATTAAACTAGATTAGTTTAACATGTGAAATGTCCGTAAAGTATCATCATATGATTGGTTTTAGGGCACATTTCCAACAATCTCCCACTTGAACTAGAGCCAATCAGCTTGGTCATCAATGATGATACCTCTTCTATAGTCATTTCAAAAATGGCTAAGTAGTAGGCCTAGACAATGGATATCTCTATGTTATCCATAGAAGCAACCTTGAGAATAACGACGTCACCATTGTACATGATTCTTAATCATGTGGTTTAGTCTCTCATTTGAGTTCGGATCATGATGAGACCTTGATTCCCTGGCTTGAGCTATCGCCTCATTAGTGTCATAGTGTCGGTACACTAGAGACACTTTCTGGTTGGAACCGAATAGAGAGTTCATAAATGAACTTTCTCATCCAAACAACATTGTTGTAAGCTTCTTTATGGCAATATATTTTGCATGCATAATGGAACACACTAAAGTCATTACTTTTAATGTTTCCATCCAAATATCTCTTTAGTCATAATAAAGAGATATCTAATTATCTCTTCATTCATAATGAAGAAACATCCAATGATGGATTAGATTCATAATCTAATACATTTACGCTTCCATTACGTTACTCTAATTCTTCATCATTCTTGAGGAAACCATCCTTTATTATTTCTCAAATACTTAAGGATTCACTTGACAGTTGCCATGGTTCTGATCCTGGGCTTGCATTGATATCGTCTTGTACCGATCTTGGTACAACTCATATCAACGTTTTTCATACAATATGAAATACATAAATCACCTTTCTACGTATGCATAAAGGATTCTATTTACGCATTATTTCTTTGGGAGTCAAAGGGTATGTTCCCTTTGAGAAGAGCTACCTCCTAGTCTCACTAGAGTTGTTCTTCTGATTGAAGTTTATCATCATATGAGAAACGTCCTACATCTTTTGTCTATTATTAGGGATTGATATAATCCAATTATATCTTGAAATCTATCATTGTAGATTTCCATCCTATGTATATAGACTATGTCTACCATATCCATTCTATCTTTATAGAATGTTTAAAGTCATAACTTTAACGAAGAAGTATTCTTTTCATTTCCAAAATTAATATATCATATATATGTTAAATTTTTGGGAACATGATTAACTCCCACTAATCTTTTGTAAATTTAGTAAACAAAAGATTCATTTACATCTATATGAGAAATCAAACGATTTGATCTTTCTCTCATAAGACGCTTATAGCTCCCACTAGCTTGCTAAGATTCATGATGGATGGATCTCTACAACTTACATGTCTTGTGATTCATAGTTTTAGACATATATTATCAAGACTATCTTAATAATGGTTTCGGAAACCCATATTATGTCCAAACATTGAATCACCATTTAGTTGTAGCTAGCAATCTTTGAATTAATTGAAACCAAGACTATGTCAAAGATGGTTTCTTCCAAGTCAACCATTCTCTTTGATTGTAGTCACCTTAAGCTACCAATTAGTTATGAAGGTTTCATTATTTCGGGTCAAATGGTACTTTACCATTTCCTTGAGCATATGTCGTATATACACTCAATGTAGTCATAAGGATTTTCATTCTTATTTTGTTCGAATTAAGAGGTGTAACTCTATGACATAGTCATAAAGTTCAAACCATTCAACTGAGACAGTTTATAAATCCTTCTCGACTACCTTGGAGCTTGTGGTGTAGGAACTAGGTTGTTATATTTGTTGATTATCATCTTGTCTCTCAAAGAACCCATTCTTTGAGTTCTATCTCTCGTTCATTTGCACTTAGGCAAATCATATTGTAGGATTACAATGAACTACCCAACAAAACAACATTTGTTAGTTGGTTTATAGAAGTGATATCCAAAGGTTAAGTTAAGGATATCCACAAGATAATTCTCAAACAAATATTGCTTATTAGCACACAACCCCAAATCTTAACACGATTAAGACTTATCTTTCTTTCCAACTGCATTCTATGGAGTCATGAAAATTTTGGAAGATCTTCTAATTGACAATCATATTGTCGTAGAACTATATATCCTATATATGGGTAATTGATAACATCCGACGAACTAAATCTTATTCGAGTTCGTTCTTCTCTTAATGGAGAAATTCATTATCTTATGATGCTTCTTTCCTTGATATCTTTCAAGGAAACTGTTCTAAAGTGTTACCTTTCTATGGATCAAATCTAAGGAGGTAAATACTTTAGACATCTTACTCATCAACTTACATTCTTGAATTCTTTGAAACCTTTTGCAAAGTATTCGGACTTGTGTTTATTCAAAATAAACGTTAGTCCAACCGAGAGTGATCTTCAGTGAATGTCATACAACATGAGTAGTATTTTGTTATGGACATGTGCCACTGACATCTAAGTGAATTAACCTCAACAACTTTGTGATTCTTTCTTCCTTTCCAAAAGAATAAAGATTCAAACATTTTGCCTCTATACAATTTTAACAAGAAGGCATTGGATCCGGATCTAACGATCCAAAGCATCCATCTATGACCAACTCGTAATTTATGTTTTAGAGGTATCACAACTCAATTGGGATTAGTCACTACCTTGCAACTCAATTAGGATTAGTCACTACCTTGCAACTTTTTGGGTTTTAAGCATCGTTATATTCTAAACAGTTAATAACACTACCATATGATCTCTACTATAGAGATAATCAATTAGATTACAATAATCTAATCATTCATTAATAAAGAACAATGTTTTGTCAAACAAAACATTCATCCATTTCTCATACGGAATTAAGTTCCTTTATTCAAATTGGAATGTAAAGACAATCTTTGTTTTTCCATTTTCTTTGGTAGTTCATATAAGGAAGTAAGTACTACCTGCTTTCGCAGAGATCTATATTTGATTCACGTTCCGAATGTGAAGTACTTTCTCTTTTCTCATTAATCTTCTACTTCTTATTAGCCACACTTTTACAACGATTATAAAACATAGTTACTAATACGGAATCAAGCATTCAAGTAGAAGAACCAACTGTTTTGAACTTTTCAAGAACAATTTACAACACCTTCGAAAGGTGTGTTCTTGACACTTGCAAGACATTTCTTGCAAATACCCCTTCCAATGTCCATCCTTTCATAAAGAAAGTTTGTTCCCTTGGAGTTATTTCCCCTTCTTCATTTGACTTCTCCTTTGACTACAATAGTCATGGTCCCTAAACTCCTACTATCTCTCTTGAAACTTATTTGAATTGTGTTATACACATCAAACGATTTGGAGAGCGTGTGATTATTGTTCACTATATAGTTTATAATAAACTTAGTGAACCATTTGGATAGGGACACGAAAGTGAAGTCCTTCCCTAGTTTCCGTCTCTAGAAGTGGTTTAACACTTCAACACTCAATGATTCAAAATCATCATAAGTCCATGTTGATGGACTATTTTTTCAACCAACCATTATGTTCTAAACATAATTACAAACTTTCAAGAGTTGTTCAAGGCAACTCTCATTTCTTCATACAACAATTTGTAAGTGAAGAATCATGGCACATAAAGTGTCCATGCCCTTGTGCTTACTTCTCAAGTTCCTTGTTCATGTAACAAAGAAACAAGCACTAATTTTAGCATTAGCTAAGGGTTGTTCAAAGCAACTCTTATTTCTTCATACAACAATTTGTAATTGAAGAATTATGACATTAAAAGTGTTGTCCACTTTATGGTAGACTTATCTAACATGTTCTTCCAATGATACATTTTCAATAGGAAGACTGTGAGGATGAGACTATTTAGGTACATATACAAGCCATTATAGACAATCTATGGGATTGTAGTACCAAGTCCGGAAACTAAAGCTTTCAGCTTTTTCTTTGTCAAGTTTTGGATAGCGTTTGCAAATATATTGGTAAATAAATACATAACGAATATAAATTGATTGATTTTAAGCCATTTGATCCGGGTCTTTAAATCAAATAGCACCACCCACTATTTTTGGCAAATTCCATTTTCCTCATCGGAATTCGAGAGTTTTGGAGGAAACTCTTAGTAGGGTATGGGAGACTCATCATTTCCAAGCCCACCTCACAATGATATGATGTTGGCTAGCATCAATAATAATGAGAGAGTACGCTTACTCATTTGCATCTCTTGCAAGTACTCATCTTATTTGGCCTCTAGAGAATGAAGCCTCACAATGATATGATGTTGGCTCCATTGCACTTAGTTAAGTCATTCCCACCATGCAAGTTCGAGTAGGGGTTTAAGAACAACCTCACAATGATATGATGTTGATCATTCTCGTTGCCTACCTTCACAACATCATGTATGCATATAGAACTCCTCTTGAGTGTAAGCACGCACTTTGTACTCCCCCATGATAGGGTGAAGTCGGTGTACGAGTCACAAACGATCATAGCCTACCACAGTGGAAGGCCACGAAAGAGTGTTCAAAGCACTCTCACGCTTATCAATATAATAATGGTTTGGTTGAGGGTTTTAGGTCTCATCACATATAAGCATGCATTTTAATCTAATTAAAACAATTTGGTCCTATTACAACTATTGGTCCATGTGATTGATTTAGTAGTATATAATACTCCCACTAAGCTTGTAAAACGGTTGTAAAGCAAGAGTATATGGTACTACTAACATAAGGTTTGCATTCATTGATGGACTGTATAGTTGCCTTAGAGCCTTAGGATGACTATGAACCTTTGATTAGATCCAACATGAGCCTAGTGTTAGATCTCGGTCTAGGGATGGTGATTGATTTTAGTTACGCGTTTAATCATATTAAGGCGTGTTTTTCCTATTGGGCGTTGGACCCAACTACTCCAATTTCATGCATATCAAATAAAACAAGAAAGGAGTACTTCGAAGTAAAGAAGAGCTTATGCTCTTTTACAACATTTGATCAAAACAAATTACTTTAAAGTAAAGAAGAGCTTATGCTCTTTTACAACATTTGATCATATCAAATTACAACCAAAATCTAATCTACACATTCCCATGGTTCAAACAAATTTAAGACGGCCTTTCACATAGCTCAATTATCGTAGGCTTAGGTTCATAATCACCATTTCTTTAATTAATTAACGCTTTAACTAATTAAACTTGAATGCAACATTTTCATTTGGTTTTTGTTTCCATAGAATTGATTTAAATGGAGCTAAATGAAATGAAAATCCAATTCTCATTTAAAGATACAAAACTATTTTGTTCTTAACTAATTTGGGCCAAATGCAATAACCTCAACTTTTTGGGCTATGTTGCAAAACACAAACTTTTGAGGTCACTTTGTAAGAACACAAAAGTCCACTACTTCATGTAATTACAACTAGAACCCAAAAATTTCATCAAATACAAAAACTTCATTAAAGGAGCAAAACAATTTGTCCTTTAGTAATTTTAGGCCTTTAGGTAAAAACGTAAACTTTCGGGTCAAAGTACAAATACACAAAAGTATCAAAACTTTATGTAATTGCATAAAATCCCCAAAAGTACCCTACATGTAGGGTGGCCGGTCATGGTGAGAGTTTTGTCATAAAACTTTTGAAATTTTTCAACAAAGTGAAAGGTGATGGGTTGAAAAGGTGATGGGTTGGTTTGAAAAAGTGATTTCCATAAAACATGGATCCTTGAAACAAGGAAAAGGTGTAAGTGATTGGTATCGTGTGAATGATAGAAAAGAATTGAAAATTCAAACCATCCATCTCTAACAAAAACTTTATGTAATCAACCAAAACTTTGAATCAAAATACCCAACCTTTTTGTTCTTGCCAAAAACATAATAAGAACAATGAAGAACATCCATGAAAACCCATAAGAGCTCCCTCAACATTTTTCACCCAAAGACACCCCAAAAACTCTCAAACTTAAGGGAAATAAGATATTACCATACTAGGGTACTTAGGGGTTCCTAATGTCACTTTAAAACACTTTTAACAAGACAAACATGAACCCAAAAATCCACCCTTTGGATTTGGCCGAATTTCCCCAAAAACATGGCACCAAATTTTAGCTCCAAAATTCATGCTCATATGAACTACATCTACAACATTTGAGATGGCCAATTTTCTAACAAAATTTACATTCAAAGAAGCAAGAATAAAGTTTGTAACAATTACAACATTCGAATAAAAAACTATTAAATTACAAAACCCAAAAGGATTCACCAACTACTAGACCTAGGCTCTTGATACCACTTGAAGGAAAATTTTGTGAAAAACATGTTCATTTGAGCAACATCTATGGCATGCAATTAACAATTAAAGGCGGAATCATGCTTGTATGCACTTAAAAACAAAACATTACCCATGAAATTCAAAGCCTGGTAGAAAGGTGAACCAAGACTCAACTCAAGAACAAAGTGAGTTGAGAGATTTTATACCTTTGTTAATTCCTCTTTGCATAAGCAAAGGCTAATCACCCAAGGAGAGGGCCTTCATTCCTTACTTCTTAGATCCATGGATTTCTTGGATGAGGATGGTTGAAAGGATTCTCCAAGTTCCCAAAATTGAGAACCTCTAATTTTTCCACACCAAGGAAGGACTTGAAGAAGAGATGAGTGACCTTGGAGGATGAGAGATTGCAAGCTAATCTCCTCCAAGGGGGCCGGCCTCTTAGAGAGAAAGGGAGAGGCATTGTGTTCTCATCTTTTCTCTAAAAGAAACCCTAATGAAGAAAAGGCTATAAAGTCATATTTATACCTACCTTCATTGGAGTGGCAAACTTGTAATAAGTCCAAAACCCACTCCTTTATCAATATGGCCGGCCATAGGGTGTTATTGGGCTTTTTGGGCCTTTGTGAATATTTAGTCATTAAGTTGTCATACAACTTAAGTCAATGGGTTTGACGTTCGAAGCCCATTGGGTCTTGAGGCCCAAAACGTGCCCGAGGTCTTTAACGAACTTTATTTGTTTGATTAATTAACATATTAATTAATCCTTGCCATAAATAATTAAACCATTTAATTATCCTTACTCATCTCTGTTGTTTCTTCAATCTCTACCTTACACGGTGTACGATCCATTAGGTTCCTTTTAGCGAGGCAGTGGGCGATTAGAACTCTTACAAATCGATTGTGAATTGAAACTTACTTTCAATTCTCCATTTAGTGTTTATACACGTTTAGGGCTTCCACAAACCATGAGTGACACCTAGCAGTATGTCATGGTTACCCAAGCTAATCAGAAGAGGTGGAGAACCTATTCAGCTTAGGATTACAATGCAATACGGTCTTTCTCTAATACAATACTCTTGACCACATTGTTTGGTTTGATAGTTTATTCATGTCTACTATCCAGTGTGATTCATTTACTTATATGATTACTTTGAATGTGATTTGGAATGACTTCCTAAATCTCATTCATACTCTGGCCAGAAATTCTTAATCATATCATAGAGTATTCTCCCTCAAACGGTTTGAAGGTTAGAGATCCCTTGTTGCACATTCACTTGCCTCCATGGCTAAGTGGCTTAACCCCAACTATGTTGTGGACACCTCTGATAGAGTGACTTTGACATAGTCAAAGATCAAGGACTTAACCACAAGACAACTATGATGCCTCAGGTCAAAGGACTACTTTGCATTATCCCAACCATGAGTTCTCATGTGACATGAGTATGAGAACTCCTCGTTGATCGTGTTCAGTGGACTCATTCTCTATTGAGCACCTACATGTTTGTCTTGGTGTCAATCACACCAATGACTCGAGACCAGTCACTCTCTCTGAGAGAAGACACAGCACGTACTAATCTTAACGGACTGTCAATGCCCAATTGGCAATCCTATGATCATGAACGTTTAGGATATGTATACGAAAAAGAATGGTCTCATGAATCTAACTTCTTTGAATTACATTCTCCTAATTACATATTCCTTGGACTTATCGTTTAAGCATATAACATTTATATGAGACGGCTTAAAACAATAATCTTTGCCCTTGATATTAAACTAGATTAGTTTAATGTGTGAAATGTCCGTAAAGTATCATCATATGATTGGTTTTAGGGCACATTTCCAACACAACAAAGGTGCAAAGATTTGGGTGCGGTTGCATTGGGGAGGGGGGGAGAAGGGGCTTGGGTGGGATGGGGAGGTCATGGTGGCACTACAACCCCAATTCCTCCATCATTAGGTGTCTCTTCCAAGCAACCCTCCATCCCCACCCCCAATAAAACTCTCTCTCTCTCTCTCTCTCTCTCTCTCTCTCTGTAACACTGAAACAAATTCAATATATTACCCAATCCAAATTATTTATTTCCGCAGCTATTTCTCACCATATTTGTTAAAATTTAGCTTAATTGAGTTGTGGGTATTTGAAATATTTTACATTTTAGCTTGAATTTATCAAATTGGATTCTGGGTACCTCAGCTTTTTAGCCATGCCAGGATTAGGGCGAGATTGGGTCAAGAGGGTACAAAAATGGGTTGGAATCGAATAGTATAGGAGTTTTGATGTGGTAGGAGGTGGAGGCTTGAGCTGGGAATGAAGTTTGAGGTTTGGTTCTGCAAGGGTTTTGCGAGAAGGCGTGCGAGAGTCTGAAAGTGTGAGGAAGGCAGGAGAAACAATGGCAATGTTGCCCAATTGAAAAATTCATTAATGAATTTACCAAAATAAGCTGGTTTTTTAAAGCTGTTTTTTGCAGTGTTTTTGGTTTTTTTTCATTAAAAAAATAAATCTAGTTTGGAAATAAACATAAAAAATTCTCTCAACTTTTTTTTATTAACCACGCTTTTTTTAATACCCATTCTTTTTAAAAAGTGTCTCAGTACCAAACGAAACCGGTACTAAGAGGAAGAGGCTACCATTAAAACCTACTTCCATTATCTCCTTCAATTCTGCCTTCCCTGTAACATTTTAGTTTCACCGCCACGCCCAGCAGCCGAAGCAGCAACAACCTACCATCAGCAAGTGTGTTTGTCTAGTCGGGTGCTTTGGTGCCAAATCACCGAAGTGCGTTCAAGATAGAGTTGCATACAGGTATCCGACACGCCCAACCCGTTAAAATCTGTTCGCCAATGTGGGATGAATGGATGAAACCCTCGCGCTCAGAAGGCCCAATATATAGTCGCCTTTAGGGGATAGTTTATAGCTAGGGTTCTCTATAGGGCCTGAATTTTTCTTCTTGTACGGTTGGGTTAATCAAAATCACTATGAAGATTTCAAGAAATAGAAGGATTTATACATTGGTTCTTTTGTGCAAGGTGTATGACAAATTGGTACAGTGAAGTTTTTTTTTCCTTGAATGATTGGTAGCAACACTTTCTTCATCCGCTATTTCTTGTGCGATTGAGAGCAAGAGTTCTCGAGAGAGGTGAGTTCGTCTTCAAAATCAAGTTAAAGAACAAAAACTGGAATGGTGGTATTTTTTTAGTGTTTAATTTATTTTTTAAATATTTTTTTCTATGTAATTAATTTCTTTAATATTTTAAGTCTTTAGTTATAAGGGTAAAGTTTTCAATTTATTAGCAAAATTTGGACCAAAGGGTTATGTGAAGGAGATTAATACTTGAGGGGTGTTAGTGTAATGTCTCAAACATGAGGGGTTTTTATGAAAACTCAATAAACCTCAGCGACGTGAGTGTAATTAAGCCCATAAAAATAGTCAATTCCAAAATACTTTTCAATGGCTTCTTATAACTTATAAGCGGTAGATTCAAGATTGTGATGGTGACTTGGGACTTTTTATCAATCCATTGCATTACGCATTCAAACTATCCCCTTATTCTAGTGTAAATTAAAGTAGTGTTATCGTTTGTATCAAACATGTTATAATTCACACCCTCCCGACTCTTGCTTCTCAAGGATGATCTCTTTGCCAACTTGATGTAAAAAATGTCTTCTTACATGGTTTTCTTCATGAAGCTGTTTATAAATTATATGCATCGGCTTTTGACTTTGTTGTGAAGATCTCTGTTATTGTCACTAATGGCTCTCTTTTCGCCAAATCAAATGGACTATCGTGACTCGTGAGTTAGTGTGTTCTTTACAGTACCCCACCATCTCATCCTGATTAGGTTTGTTGTAAACATACTTGCACAGTTTATGAGTGCTTCTTGCACCATCAATTTAGTTGCTGCCAAATGGATCATTCGTTATGTTAAAGTTGTTGATAATTAGAAATTTTAGGACAAAACTATGTGATATTTTGAATGGATTGAAGGGCCTTTTGGATTTTCTGGGAGAGAAAAGAGAGGAGAGAAGTTTCCAAAAGTGCTCACTGCACATTTTACCGTTGCAGAATGGCTACAGCATATTCATTCATTCCAACATTCTTGATCCCCCAATCCCAGCCGCAATTACAAGCAAACACCATGTGAATATGACACATGGCGCTTACAAAGGCATATTAGTCATTCAAACGAAAACTGATCTAAGACCTACACTAGGCATACAAGCTCAAGTGATTACATTACAAACTGAAAATAAAAGGAATAATATGTAACATTTATCTAGATGCTTTGCTTACTAATCAAGAAATTAGTAAAGCAATTTAACTCTTAAAATTCCCTTGTAAATTGCTTACTGTTTTCACTTCAAGGAAGCCCTTGAGAAAGTTGAACCTGTCCTCGCCACCAATTATCGAAGGTTGTTGAAAGCCTTCCTCAGCCAAAGAAGTGAGGTCAACGGTTTTCGGCACCATACCTTGACGGCTATCGGAGCTACTTGTCGGTTTGGCCCTCTTCTTGGAAGCCTTGGTGTGGACCTTTTTTGGAATAACCTCCTCAGGTTTCTTCCTCTTCTTCTTCTCGGGCTTAGAAGCACCTTTAGCAGTTTTTGGGTCCGAGAGCAACCTAACGATCTCAGTATCAACCCACTTTAGGTTTTGGATATGATAATTAGAGCAAGGGTTTATGATGGCATCCCTCCCATATATTATCTCCCTTTCATGGGCAATGAGCCATCTCCAGCTCCAATGTGCAAAAGGGATGACATGGAAACTCTACCGATGAGCTCAAGGCAACATGGATAGAGGTTCGTAATATCAATTTTGCAATCAAGATTACTAATAGGTATGTTGGGGACTTTCACCCCAAATATAGCTCATTCCTAATTGCCGTCGACAAGAAGGATATCTTCGTACCAATCTTTGTCATGCCCGGGCAAATCAGCAATATAAGCAGACCACCTTAGGTTAGATTGAGACTGAAAGTAGTACCGGGTTTCAATGCTCCTTCGCATTTTGTAAAGAATAAGAAACCCTGGAAAGCCCAGTTCAACTCCATACCAGTTGTTTAGACGCTCGAAACAAGTGAAAATGTGTAGGGAAAAGGGAATGAAATTGTAAAGGCTAATTTGATAGAATATTAGAATCTCCTTCAACTGAGGTGATAGAGGATACCTTAACCCCAAATCTAGATACCAGGGATGAATCCTGGTACAAGGGCGATTGGGGTGGAAGGTTTGGGGAGTTCACCAATTATGTCATGGTTATCCTCCCACCAGACTCTGCACCCATTCAACAAATGGGTGGGGTCGGCAAGGAAAACAACCTCCTCTTCCCTATTACAGACTCTGAACATGGGAGGATCAGAGTAAGTATTAAGGTTAGCCTGAGGAACGAGATGAACAGATGAAGTAGCGGCCATATCCTTGTTAGAAGAATCAATTTCTAAGGAAATATGACAGATAAGTTTGAACTGGAGAAAGGAACAATCAGTACGTTTTTGGGCAAACGAAAAAATTAAGGATTTGATAAGGAAATGAGAACAAATATGCGATAAGTATTTAAAAAGACATTTCAAATCACCTAGTGATTGAATACGGATCGATTCCTCTTGGGATCGGCAAATCTGATAGTTAAAATGTCACGTCCCGATCCAGACATATGTTCAAGATCGGCAAATCTTGACAAGCATGAAATTACTAAACTCAGGGCTACATAACAAACCCACACAACAATCAAGATTTCCAATTCATCCATCATATAAATCACTATGTTTCACATAATACAGCAATTCATAGTATGCAACATCTCAAAGAACAGTCAATGAAGCACAATGTTATTCTCTAGTCCCATTGGTCAACGAGTCTAATCATAATAATAACAATCATATCCAACATCATTCCACAATCACTCCAATTAATCAGTCTTAAGAATCAGAGATGCACTATATTAACATTTAACTACATTAATCAATCAGTAAGATCGCATTTCAATACACGAAATTTAATAAAGGAATTCTACATAATTCCCTACCTGGATTCCAAGTAATAACATGATAATTCTAATTTATAAACATAACGTCGACTGTGAGCAATTCTTACCCACTCGAATCTAGGGTCTGACTAACTTTATGGAAATGAGCAAGAGTAGGGATTCCAGACCACTCAACGGAATCCAACCAAAATATGATCGCCTATCGAAATGTACCAAGTACAACTAATCCTCAACACCCCTAGAATGCGTATGGTCCATATACCAAGCAGAACCATATGCATAATCTCACCATGCAGGCAGTGATCACCTATGGCGAATATACCAAGCATGATCACCCCTGAATACGTACAGTCCCCAATCACAGATATACCAAGTAGGACCATATCCTAACTCTAGGTAATAATCACCCATCACGGATATACCAAGCATGATCACTCCTAGAATGCATATGGTCCCCGATCGCGGATATACCAAGCAAAACCATATGCATAGTCTAATAAGGTAGGCTGTGTTCACCCATCACGGATATACCAAGCATGATCACCCTTAACAATCCCTCATCGCAGATATACTAAGCAGGACTATATCCTATAGCTCTAGGTAGTGATCACCCATCATGAATATACAAAGCATAATCACTCCTAGAATGCGTATGGTCCCCTATTGAGGATATACCAAAAAGAACCATAACCATAGTCTAATTGTGCAGGCAATGATCACCCATCACGAATATACCAAGCATTATCACCCTGAAATACATATGGTCCCCCATCGCGAATATACCAAGCAGGACCATCCATGTACCACTGCTACATGGTGCAATAAATTCAACACACAACCTATCCATACCTTAACCCCTATGAGTTACAACGTAGTTACCTACACCATCAACTTCTCATGGCCACCAACTAATATGTCACACAAGCATATAAGTTCTACATAATACTTCTAATAGGATTCTAGGATCATATTGTCATAACATTTATCATACTTATCATTCACATTATTAAGAAGATAAATAAACACATATATATCACAATATTACTTTCGATACACGTAAACCGATGTATATATTATATGGGATAACTCCCTAACCAATATAGGCCCACTAAGCCTTACATAGTCTCTAGTAATACTGATTTTAATATTTAAGATCAATTTGTAGCATATTGACCAAAAGTCAAGTCTCTGTCAAAGGTGGGGTCCACAACCCTATACAAGTCAATCTGGAACATCCGGCCATGGATTTCTGATATGTAACTTTCCAAGGGTCTCATTTATCTTCTAGAACAATAGTCTAAAATTTTGGAACGATCCAACGGTCCAATCTCCACCAATTGCTAGAATTAGGTTGCTATCAACGTTTGGTTTTACAAACTTAGAAATTCAAGTCGGGAAGATCCATACGTTAGATTCCCAATCCGTCAGTTCCTATAGTCCTCAAATATTACGTACTATAACATATTAAAGTTTGGTAACGATCCAACAGTCGGATCGTCAAATCATTAAATGGCCAAGTGGCGTAATATTCTATACTAGGTTCAACTATTGAACTATATCAAACGGTTATCAAATTTGAAATCAGAACATCGAATTTAACTTAAAAAGGCTCGTGCCGCTACACAAGCCGGTAGGTGGCTGTTTCCAGCGAACATTTTTCATACCTGGGCTGAAGCCTAATTCGGCTGAGAAGTGGCCGGAAAATCCCTCGAATGTCTGAAATCCCGAAAAGGGTGAGCTTTGATTCGTCACCAAAATGAACTTCACCACCTCATCCAATTCTTGGGCGTTGCTCCTGGGGTTGAGAGGAGTCTTTTGGTGGTGGTCCTCGACGATGAAGCTTGCCAGAGTGGCGAATCTCCTCTGTGGGTGCCGGAGAAGACAACGATTATTCATCATGAAATCGTGTCCAATCACCGTAGAGTTTGGGTGGAAATGGAAGCTCAAATGAGGTTGAGTAGATTGCAGGTGGTGGCGAGCCTTAAATCGCTGAAAAAAATGCTAGAATTGGGGTCGAAAATTATGAAGAAACCTAGTTGGGGAACCGGGTCATGGGGTCAAAGGCTTTGAGATCTGGTTCATCTCCTTCCCTCATTTCCCCTCATTCCCTTCCTCCTTGATTGGGTAATTTCACACCTCTTTTCCCTTCTCATCTTTCCATCACTACCACACACGTGGCTTCATCCTAGCCATTCCTGCTCCAACAAATATGGAGCCTTCCAAATTTAATAATTAAATGACCATTTTTCCCTTGACTTTGTTCGTTAATAACTCCTTCGTTATAACTCCAATTTACGTTATGTTTGCGCCCACACGTTTGTATCGATACATACTATCCAGATATGCAAATAAATCTAAAAAAATTATGCAAATATCAAGTACATCCACAAAGAATCTCGTTTAACAAAATATGGGCAATTTCATCCTTTTACTTATCGAATAAAAATTTTATACACCGTAAATATAAACGCCTCGAAACTACGAATATGAATACTACATATAAGATACGTAATTTTAAATAGTGAAATTCGGGAACAGGGTTTCATATAAAACATCAGTGAAGAGTATCAAAGGTAATTTCTTATTTTTCGTGCACATGTAACAACACACAAAGTTTCATCATTACAGACTTATGGCATGGTATTCAAAACGCCTCCACTTCATCGCAAAAAATCGAACCACCACACAAAGTTTGAAGAACAAATGGTACGTATTCCAGCTTACTCCGTAAGGTGTGGTCTTTGGATAACTATCCATCCTCAAGGGGAACATTTTGCCTTTTCGATACATAGTTAGGGCAATTGTGGGACCATAATTTTCTGGGGCCGGAGTAAGGCTGATCTGAATATTGTTACTTTAGAAATCTGGTCATGGACTCAACAGCTCCGAGTGGAGTTGGATCAGATAAAGCAGCAGTGCCACCATAACTCTGCTCGTAGGCAATAGGCAAAGTTCGAGCGATTTCGCTAGATGACTTTGCTTGTTCCACAAGACATGAGATCTAATCTGGATATGGACACAATCAAATTCCTTATAAGTCTTGGAGTTCCTACAATCTAGGAATTGTCGTGCGCCATAAGTAACCATAACTCCTAAGAGGGTGTAATATCTACTTCTAGATTTCCTCTAGAATTCTCCCGACTTAAAATAAGGATTCTATCCTTAAAAAGTCTATCTCTGTACGGTATAAATACACACATATAAGGTTCGTCTCTGGTAACAGAATCTCAATACTCTAATTCTCTTGCCCGCTGCTTGAATCTAAAAATTGCTTATTAACTTAACCATCTAAGAGCCTTTTTGCTAGCACACCCCCTGGGTCTTAAACTTGCATATGATTGTTCACTGTTTTGCAAATTGCTCGAGTTTGTGCCTCCACTATGCGCGACATTGTGCAAATTTGGTTTCAACACTTAGTAAAAAAAATTAACTCTTAACAAAAGCAAATTTGGTTTTAAATTTTTTAATTTATTTCACGACAAACAAGACGTTGCTTCATGCTAGTTTATTTCCTACTCATCTCTCCCCAAAACTCAGATACTCCGCAACCTTTACAAGCTTGCCCTCGCGACCAAGTAATCCTCAGCATAGGTTTGGGGATGAAGAAAAAGGCTCAGCAGGGACCAATGATATGCCTATCAGACCGATTTGCTTCTTCCTTTATATCCGTTTGTTCAAAGTCGGAGCGATGGTGGTGTGTGAGACTCAAGAGTTCTCCGTCTTCGATTTCCAAGAATTCAAAATTCTTCATCCATGGAGTTTGCCGTTGAAAATGTTCCCAACTCCATTTCTGTCTTGTTTTTCCCTATTCTTGCTTGAAAGCATTGCAGCCAATAAAGATTTTATTTGTGGTTTTCTGGAAAATTGATGGATGAATTCTTGAGTATGAGAAGTCTTTTGCACTTGTGGGTAATTTGAGTTGAATATCAGAGTGCGTAACAAACAATACTAACAAAGTAAAAGAAATATTATTGATATCAAACGAGAATGCCGAAACGGCTACAAAACCCTAAGAGACTACATTGTGAATGACTTGATTTCTAATGAATAACAAAACACTCTATTTATAATAAACTAACCCTAAACCCTAATGCTAACGGGCTAAGCCCAGAAAACCAAACATTAAAGTAAACCTAAATACTAATATTTTCCAACACCCCCCGTCAAACTCATGGCGGTATACAACATGAGTTTGCAAACAAGCAGATGTGGATGCAAGCTCCATTAGGCGGACAAGACAAGACAAAGCGAACAAGCGAGCAAACAAACGAACGAACAAACGAGCAAACAAACGAACGAACAAACGAGTAAGCAATTTCCATACTACCAACTCCAATCCTCGCGGGCATCTTCTTCAAACGTTGAAGAAGCGGGTGGATGCAATTCAACAAATTCCAGTGCTAATGCCAATGCCGATTCTGATGCCGAACAAACAAACAAAAAATTCAACCAAATATACCATATTTCTTTCTTTCTTCTCTTTTCTTCTGGGCGAAACCGATTGCAGCAAACAAGGCTTGCAAAACCAATTGCAGCAAGCTTCAAAACTTCTAGTGCAAAGTCAACTTGCAGAAGGGGACTTCATTGGGTTGTGACAGATCCGACTGGTAGGAGTCGGTGCGGGTACCGTGAACAGGTGGTAGCAGCGGAGATGGTGGTGCGGGTTATCTGGACATATTGCAGTGCGGTGGTGGTGACAAGAACGGCTTCGACTACGGATGAGCGGAAGACGACGGACGAAACTAATACCCAGTAAACTGACAAACAAAACTGATACAAACAAATTGACACTAATCAAGAACAGATTAAATCCCAAAGGATCAAACCTGCTCTGATACCAAGTTGAATATCAGAGTGCGTAACAAACAATACTAACAAAGTAAAAGAAATATTATTGATATCAAACGAGAATGCCGAAACGGCTACAAAACCCTAAGAGACTACATTGTGAATGACTTGATTTCTAATGAATAACAAAACACTCTATTTATAATAAACTAACCCTAAACCCTAATGCTAACGGGCTAAGCCCAGAAAACCAAACATTAAAGTAAACCTAAATACTAATATTTTCCAACAATTTGATGGGTTGATCTTTGGTTAATCCTTTGGTTGTTGGAATGGGAAGGAAAAAACGAAAGAAAACTAATAAAAATGATTTGAAAACTTTGAGTTTTAACAATAAGGACAAAATAAAGGGTAAAGTGAATAGTACTAGAGTTGATTTTTTAGTGTAAAAATATGGTTTTTTTGTTAAAGTGAACAGTACTTGGAGCTTTTCGTTAAAGTTCCAAAAAAAGAAAGGAAAACTAATGAAAAGGGCTTGAAAACTTTGAGTCTTAATGATAAGGACAAAATAAAGAGTAAAGTGAATAGTACTAGGATTGACTTTTTAGTGTCAAAGTGTGGTTTTTCGTTAAAATGAACAGTATCGGGAGTTTTTCGTTAAAATTCTCAAAAAAGAATGCATAGGTTAGAAGGCTGGAGAACGAGAACGGCTGAAATAAGGAAACTAATTTTAAATAATTTTGGGCTGTAGGATGTGTGCTGAAGGGTCAGGATAAATTGATCCTCACAGGACCCTTAGAGAAGGATCCAGAGAGAGGATCCTGGTCCTCTAGTATGGCTATCTTGTCTACTTGGGTTTTAATCTTATTTTTTGGTGATTCAAAAGGAGGCAAATTCTCTGCTTTCTCACTTCCCATACACTTCCATCATCTCCTATTTGTGCGGTCACGGTTAAGCCACGTCAATATTTGATATTACTATTACTTTTTGTCTTATTATCTCTATAAAAAAAAAAGTAAAATAAAATCTTGACGTAGTTTAACCGTGACCGCACAAATAGGAGGAGGATGAAAGTGTATGGGAAGTGGGGGAGCATGGATTCAAAGAGCAGCTTACTTTAATGTTGAACCTAATACTGATCTCTTGCTCACGAGAAATTTTTTAATTTTGACGGGAACATGGATGATACATTACGTGTTTTTATGCAAGTGGTGGAAAATTTTAATCTTTAAGTTATTAACCTTTTAACATACATAACCTACCATTTATATAGAGACACGTGATATATCACCTCGTGTGACGGTCACACTGAAAAATCTCTCTTTCCTCACGCCTATGCTGAAGCCTGAAACTATATGGCTTTATTACATGCTCCATGAGCTTGACGTCGTCCTTACCTTTCATGTGTTTATGTACTATGACAACCTTAATGCTACACTTTACATTGCTGCCAATCCAGTTTATGGATTCAACAAGGAGTCCAACTTATATGCTACTTGAACTTGACGTCACCCTTACCTTTCATATGTTTATGTACTATGACAATCTTAATGCTGCTAATTACATGGCTGCCAATCCAGTTTAGGCTCTAGAATAATGAGCGTGTGATTAAAATGCATAATGGGTTCATTAGAATCATACAAGGAATCTACAAGTCATAGACAGAATGTTTAATACAAAGTTGTCCATATTTTATGGTAAAACAAAGATTGTAATCCATCATATTTAAAGGAAACTAAAAATATTAATATCTAGTTCTATACCTGGGCCAACTCCTTAGGACTTAAAACCATATTTTAGTTGGGGTCTTGTGTGAGGGGATGACTCATATGAAACAGATACTATTGTGGCCTCTCATTCTAATAAGACTATGACATGAGGAAGGTTTTCAACACATAACAATGTATTGTTGGACCATGATGCCCGTATCAGTAAACTAGTTTTTCATAAAAGTTGATGTCCCTGTGCAGTGCAAAATTTATAGGGCAAAGCCCTTTTCACATGGATGCAGCTGCCACAAGCATTATTGTCCTCAAATAATTGCTTTCTTCCAAATCTTTCCATGATTTATGCATTAGTTGCTTGCAACTCATATCTTTTGTCTCTTTCTTTTATCCCTTCATTATGTTCAAGGTATTCCTTTTCAAAAAAGTGACACTCAAATTACACCTAAAGATCAAAACGCGCTTTAATAACCATTACCTATTATTTTACTAGCTTTACATGGATCCAAGGTAAGGAACAAAAAAGTGTTGGTTTTGATGCCAATAGGATTTAAAGGTTAGACCTCTTCCATTCATACTATCCTTTGTATAGTAAAATAATTTGGCCTTATGGCTTTTGCTACTCCTAGCTTTCGTTACCCTACCCCTTGATATATAGTTTGAGATATATCTTTCTTGTCTTGCTAAATCTTGTTTCCAAAATGGCACTTAGCAACAATGTCATCGGAGCCATCAACTTCGTTGCGA
This sequence comes from Malus sylvestris, assembly GCF_916048215.2. Lineage (NCBI taxonomy): Eukaryota > Viridiplantae > Streptophyta > Magnoliopsida > Rosales > Rosaceae > Malus > Malus sylvestris. The sequence goes on from NC_062275.1 coordinate 33,867,622, forward strand.
TGCTCCTCTCAATCCCAATCATTGGTGCAGGAATTTGGCTAGCAACAGAGCCAGACAATTCTTGTGTAAAGCTTTTACAATGGCCTGTCATAATTTTAGGCATCTTGTTCCTGGTTGTGGCCATTGCAGGCTTTGTGGGAGCGTTTTGGAGGATCCCATGGCTCCTTATCTCTTACCTCATTGCCATGCTGGTTCTTATAATCTTGCTTGCTGCTCTGGTGGTTTTCATCTACATGGTCACCATTAGAGGCTCTGGCCACCTCGAACCGAGCCGGTCTTACTTGGAATATCGTCTTGATGATTACTCCGGTTGGCTTCGCCGTAGAGTTCGAAACCCTTTTAAGTGGGCACGCATAAGAGCTTGTCTTAGCTCAACAAATATGTGTGATGAGTTGAATCAGAGATATCGCATGGCTCAAGATTTTTTTAACGCGCACATTACCCCCTTACAGGTAAATATTGTTCTGTCATTTCTTCCAACATCAATTTATTTTTATTTATTCACTTGTTTTTCTTTATAGGGATCGGATGTGAATTCCCCAATTTATTATTTTTTTTAATGAAGCACGTTGTTACGTGTTTTTAATCCATAAAAAGGTGTAGTAGAGAGTACATTCTTGCTATTTGCGTTTTTTTTTTTTTTTTGTTGGGCTTATAGAATTTATTTATTTATTCAAGGTCAAATTTGAAAATTTGGTAGATTAATTTTTTTGTAGTTGGGCATAGAGATAAGAAAGTTGAATTCAAATAAATTTTCTTTTTCTGTAATTTATTGTACCATTTTTTGTGGCAAGAAAAAAATTAATTGCAACATTTCTTTTCTTTTTTCAAATCCAATGCGTTGGAAATCCCACATTGGAGGTTTGACAAAACAAATTATGATTTATATACAAATGGTTTCATTATTAATTATGACATAGGCCTTTTAGGTTAAAGCCTTACACCTCTTAGGCTACAAGTGATTAAGCTAAAAAAAATATCAGCGTTAACCATTTTGACCGTGTCTCACATTATTGGATTCTCAAAATCTACCGCTTGCCTGTCTTGTTCCTTTCTTTTCTATATTTTGTTTTCTTTTTCAAATACTACTATAATTTTCAGCTCTTCAAATTAATATTAGTTTTCATTTATGTTTGATTCTTGTAAGTGGAAGGTCTTAGGTTCGATTCTTGTTAAAAACAAATTTGAATCACATTATTACTAGCACATTGTGAGGCTTGACCCACTCCTCCACCCTTTAATGTCGATCATATCCTTTGTTTAAAAAAAAAAAAAAATTAAGAGTGTTTGATAACCATTTCAGCAAAACAAACCCACTTTACTCTTTCATTTGAGAGATTCTTCTTTTTTTCACAAATCCTCACAGATCTCTTTATGCTTTATTCCTTGTGGTGAAGCTTCTTCCTTTTTCTAATTTAATTTTTTATCTTTACAGTCAGGATGCTGTAAGCCACCCACACAATGTGGGTACACGTTCGTGAATCCAACGTACTGGATAAGTCCCATAAACAACGCAGCCGACATGGATTGCCTGCAATGGAGCAACGACCAGACCCAACTTTGCTTCAACTGCGATTCCTGCAAAGCTGGATTACTTGCTAATCTCAAGAAAGAATGGAGAAGAACCAACATTATATTGCTCATCACTCTTATTGCTCTCGTTGCCGTTTATTTGATAGGCTGCTGTGCCTTTAGGAATGCCAAAACCGAAGACCTTTTCCGCAAATACAAGCAAGGCTATACCTAATTATCATATAATCTATATTAATGAATTATCAGTCCTTTTCTTTCTCTAGGTTGTTTAATTAATTTGATTTATCTCGTGACATGAACATTCTTATCATATTGGTTAGTTTTAGTTTTATGATTTTGCCAAACTTCGATTGTTGTGTAAAGTTGACAAAGGTGTACGTGCATGATTTGCGGGAGGGAACCGAAAGCTGGTTATTACTTTTGAATTACAAACCCCATTGAGATGCTTTTTATGCATAAATCAACTATGCATGTAAGACTTTTTGCAACTATAGGACACAAGCTGCTGCAATGACATTTACGTATGATAAAAGACTACATTATTGTACTATACTTCGTAGTACATCTTCAGTAGAGCCTTGTTTGTATTAGAAGGTTCTACATCTAAGAGAAAGCTTAGTACAAATATTGTACAATATTGTGGTATTTTTTTTTTATCACAAATAGCGTAAACTCATTAGTTTGGTAATATTTTAAACTCATCAACATCGTCCTTTATTTACTGCTTTACTCACCAATATTGTCTGACATCCAACCCTGTCAAAGACAACATTGTGTTGGAAAATATTAGGATTTTAGTTTATTTGAATATTTGGTTTTCTGGGCTTAATCCGTTAGCATTAGGGTTTTGATTTCTTACATTTTAGGATTAGGGTTAGTTTATTATAAATAGCGTGCTTGTTATTCATTTGAGAACAAGTCATTCACAATGTAACCTCTTGGAGTTTTGTAGCCGTTTCGGCATTCTTATTTGTTTAATAATATTCCTATTATTTTGTTAGTCTCGTTTGTTGCGTACTCTGATATTCAACTTGGTATCAAAGCAGGTTTCATCCTTCAGGATTTAATCTATTTTGGGTTGGTATCCGTTTGCTTGTGTCTATTGTCGTTCATGTTCAGATTGTCTAGTTGTTGTTGACAATTTGCAAGGAAAAAAATGTGTTAATTTTTTCAGTTGTGTTGACGGCCTGTTGCTTCCCCATCAGAATCTGCCCCACTGGCCGCTGCTCTCGCCCACATCAGACCTACTACGCAACACCACCATCCTCCACCGATAGTTGTTGCACCTTGCCATATGTTGAATATGTTGGAATCTCTGCCTAGAAAGAAAGAAAAAAAAAAGAAGTTGAAAGGCAGGAGAAAAGAAAAGAAAATAAGAAAAAGGAAAAGAAAATAAGAAAGATAAAAAAAAAAAAAAAGGAAAAAAAATTTTGGCTGTTTGTTTTAGGCCCACATGGCCAAGGGGAAAACATGGTTAAGTTTGTGTTTAGGCCACACGAGTTGTTGGCTTGTTTGAGATTGTTTTGTGACCGTCATTCTAGTGCTTGGAATTGTGACCACTCGAGTGATAGTGTTTGTGTTTGTTTGTTCGTTGCTTCAATTAAGATATGAAAATCTCATCCATTTAGTAACGGGTTCTTTTCATACTCTAAACACTGATCGGAATCAGTTTGAACCAGAATTAGTTTGCCAACAAGAATCTAGAGTTAAGAATCAAGAATCAAGTCAAGTCAAGTCAAATCAAGTTTGCATGCCTACCAGTCCGCCTAACGGAGCCAATCCACATCTGCTTGTTTGCAAACCCATATCGTATACCGCCATGAGTTTGACGCGGGGGGGGGGGGGGAGGGTGTTGAAAAATATTAGGATTTTAATTTATTTGAATATTCGGTTTCCTGGGCTTAACCCGTTAGCATTAGGGTTTTGATTTCTTACATTTTAGGATTAAGGTTAGTTTATTATAAATAGCGTGCTTGTTATTCATTTGAGAACATGTCATTCACAATGTAACCTCTTGGAGTTTTGTAGCCGTTCTGGGATTCTTATTTGTTTAATAATATTCCTATTATTTTGTTAGTCTTATTCGTTGCGCACTTTGATATTCAACTCATTGATGAGTAGAGCAATAGATAAGGAATGACAATGATAAGTTTAAAATATTGAGAACCAAACTGTTGAGTTCACAAAACATAAAGGACAATTTGTGATATAAAAACCCTAATAATGTGATATAAATATTAGAGAGTATGAATCACACGTCAACTGGTTGGTTTTTTGGCACTCCACAATTTTTTTAACACACGTCACTTACTGAAATCACCTTACATATATATATTTTTTTAATAAAAAATTATCTTAGAACACCCACTTAACTTACCCAAACTACTCTCACACCGACACCTACTTTTTAAAACTTTTGTAATTTCCAATCGAAATTGCATAAAGCTTCAACAATATTTTCCGAAAAACTTCTTACATTTTTCGTTAAGGATCTCTGCATAGCACAAGAATTTCATTAAAGACTCTGTAAAACTTTGTCATTTCATATTAAGGCATTATGTCATACGATATTGAAATTTAAATAGGACGTGTTAAAAAAATTGTGCTTTCTTAGTAAAACAAATAACACAATAATATCACACAAATTTGTTCAAATAAGATCGAACGATTGAGACAATCTTGCAATTCATGTTAAACAACATAATGTAAAAACAAGGGGTAACTAAGTTTCACACCCTCCAGGTGCACAATAGAAAAGGATCCTCGCTTTTCCTAAAGATCCTAGGGATCCTGCAATTGTGTATGTTCATCATATATCGTGCGGTCAGTTTTCGTTATGTACTATTTATATTTAAATTTTAAATAATTTTTTATCTCATGATATACGATAAACAAACACAATTGCAGAATCTCTAGAATTTCCAAGAAAAAGAGATCCTTTTCCGTGCACAATGATTTTAACAAGGTAAAACCCTTCCACTACGAAAAATCTTCTGGCACTTTTCCAGTCAAAGTTCAATCCACTATAAAGTCAAATAAATATAAAAGGGACTGGATCGAAACTCATCTTACTAGACAACGGATACTGAGGGGTGAATTGATATTAGCACTGGACACGTTTTCAATGTTTTTTTAAAAAAAATTCTAAAGTTAAACTATCAAAAACATTTTCAAATTTACAAAAAATACAAAGTTGTTACTTTTGTTTCATTTTCATTTTGCAAAACAGTTATTCTTTTAGAAACTGCTATTTACACTTTAAAAATCTTATTTTTCACTTCTCGCAAGTTTATTTTTCATTATAATAAAGAAAGTTCATAGTGCAAAATGAAAATCTTGGTGCCAATAACAATTTCGTTTTTTTTAATAGAACAAAACAGTTCTTTAAAAAATCATCTTGTAAATTGTTACCTTACTTGCCCTAACCCGAGGGTCTTTAACAAAGTGTTTTCAGATTGAACTATCTTTAGGGATTAAGCTAGACTGACTAAGACCCATTTGGTTTTTTTTTTTTAATACCAAAAATTGCTTCATTAAGCAATAAAAAAGATTTGGTAAAACTAAAATATCCTGCTTATTTTAAAGAAAGAACTAATAAACAGTTCCTCAATAAACTTTTTATTTTTTTCTTTTATAAGAAAACACTTTGTCAACTTTTCTTTGTTAATGCTAGGCACTTTTAGGCCCAAACAATGAATCCAACCAAGAGAGGAACCCAGCAAGGCCGATAAGAGAATGCAAAGCCCAAGACCCAAGGAGCTTAAAAGAGGACAAGCCTGAGCACAATGGTCGTTCCTAAATCTAGCCGACCAGGGAGCGCAAGAAGGATTACGAATGTCGTAAGCACGTGAGCAAAATGACAACCTTATTTTGTTTGTCAAATTTTCATCAGTTCATTTGGACTTGTAATGTGCTAATTTGATTTTCGGTTCTACTTTCCGCTCATTGGTTCGAAATTTGGTTGTGAGTATATCTCTAATTCTCTGCTCCAGTTTCCAATTAATGTGATAAGAAGATCAAACAATTGATTCGGGTATGTATAGGCATTTCGACAAGAAATTTAGTGGCATCCACTACAAAAAAAATGATCTAAGAACACAATTGATTTGTGTCCTTTTCACTTTCATTGAGCACGTATATATAAATATATATATATATATATATGTGTGTGTGTGTGTGCGGGTGCGGGCGCGCACTTTTTAATGTCAATGAGCACAAAAATATCTCAAATGTGCTTTCTTAAACAAAAAGACATATTAGTTTGTGTCCTCAGTAAAGTATATTGTGCCTATTGAAATTTGAGCACCAAATTTTGTGCCCCTATTTATAGATATCAATTTATAAAAACACAAAAACATTTTTGTGCTCTTTGATTTAATATATTTAAATCAAATGATTTTATAGACACAATGTTCAGGTCTGGATTCACAAGTCTGGACACAAAATCATATTTTAATATTAGCTTTTATTGATCAAGGCCCATCGCACCCTACACCAAACAATGGTGAGCAATAACATTACATGAGTTTTTCAAAAACTACGGTCCTACCTTCCTTTCCTTTTTCTCATTACCTACTTTTTCAAAAAATAGACTTAAATATATCATTGGTGTTGTCAAAAGACACAATTATATATTCTTTATTATTATTTCAAAGACTTATGACCCACTCATTCTTCTCTCTCTCTCTCTCTCTCTCTCTCTCTCTCTCTCTCTCTCTCTCCCTCCTTTAACTTAACCCAACCACACCGAAAGATGGTATAGGAATCCCAAATATATATATATATATTTAAATTAAAATGGAGAACCTATATGGATCGTCGGCTTGGTTGAGATTAAATCTTGAATGTTCATGTATAATTAACCCTAAAATAACCTCTATCTTGACCTCACTTCACTCTCAGTCTCGCATCTCCTCCGCTGAAACCAAATCGAGCTCTCCTCCTTCCTTAGTCCTCCCACATCAGTGACATAATCCAAATTTGTCAATTGAATCGTGAATCCTCACACAGCAGTCCTCAGTCCTCACTTGTGGATCTGTCCCCTGAATCGCGACTCCACCCATTGTCCACTCCACCTCGCATGAATCGAGCTCTCGATCTCAGTCCTCACTCTTCTTCACTGCACAAGGTAACAAATTTTTGCAATAAACTCAACCAAAGCTCATGGAGATTGTTAGATTTTGAATATGAGTTTCTGAATTAGGGATTTTGAAATTAGGGATTTTGAATATTATTTTTTTTTACATTTTCTTTTTTATACTTGTCTCTACATGCAATTTTGGATATGAATATGATGGGTTTTTGGTTAATTAATACAACCACCACCTTAGGTCGTCATTAGAGACTCCGAAGTTTCTCGGTGACTGGTTGGTCGACTTTATGTTCAAGGTTACTGGTTTATAGCTTATACTGATGTGACCCCGAAAATCATATCAAATATTCTTATATATGTGTTAAGAAAATTGAATTGAAATATTCAATTCATTTTAACCATGCAAATCTGTACTCTGAGTCTTTGGCTATGAGTCTATCTTTCCCATGTCACGTTGTACATTGTTTTTCTTTTTGTTTGGGACACAAACGTGAGTACTGCATGGCATAAGCTTCAGGGTTACATGCCAATTTTCTGGCTCCACTAATCTATTTTATCTGGCTTGATCTCTCGATATCACTTTATATTATTTGTAAACATCAATTTAAGTTCTTGCTCAGCTTTGATTAGCATATTGTAACGACAAAGAAGGATAATATGTTTTCAAGATCATAGAGAATAACCAGTTTACTGGAACTATTCCCCCTGAGCTTGGGAAATTGGTTAACTTAGAATAATCTTTAAGCACATTCTTTTTTCTTTCACCCTCAGTTTGTTTTTACTTACTTTTAATTTTTATATAACTTGAATAATTTGTAAGCACATTCTTTTTTCTTTTACCCTCAGTTTGCTTTTACTTAATTTTTAATATATATATAAAGTGAGAGCCCCAGTTTGGTAAAGCATTCTATACTCCTAAAATATCCTTACTTAATGATAGAGTGCAAATCAAGGATTTAATACCAAAAGAGGGAAAAAATGGTAAAAACATTATCTCCAGAATTTGAAACGCGGGAGGAAAGTGAAAAAGAATAGACAATTCTCAGTTTATCAGTTCTACTTCAACTTCCCACGATCGAAACCAGACAATTTGATGATTCCCACGATCAAAACTAGATAGCAGTTTATGATTCCCACCATATGAGTTCAGTTGAAGGTTACACAATAACTACCCACATACCACCACTATATACAAATGAATAATCGAAAAGAGCCCAATTTTCGGAACCAGACTTCGAGACGCGGCTTGGAACTCATCCTTCTTCACACCTTCGATCCCGGACGTCCACTTTCAGGAGCCCAGTCTCCTGGCCGTTGATCCTCTCTCTCCCGATCGCAATATTTAAGTAAGTTTTCCATTTTGTGCAAATCCCTAACCCCAACTTTCGGTACTATTTAGCTTTTGATTTCAACTTTTCATTCAACAAAATGCATGCTTTTACCAATTCTTCATCCAATTTTCACCAATTCATATCACTAATTTGGTCCATCTCTAATTCATTTGCTGGGAAAGGACATTGGAATACCCCGAGTGTTTAGTTGGGGTTTTGATTTGATTACAATTGGTTTTAATTTTGTCTCTGCTACATTCACCATTGCTAAACCTGGGTTTTGTGCTCTGCATGCAAGGGGCTTTTCAAAATCAGGTATACCACCTTTTGAATTATGTATTAATTTTGTTTGTTGCATTGATTTCAAATGGAATTTTGATTCAAACAAATTAGATCGGACAAGGAATTTCCACAGTTGAACCTGAGCCCGTACTCGAATATTGAGTAGTACAGTTCTCAGTTTCTTACGGTTTCGGATATCCACACAATCTATTGGGAGCAATCTAGAAATCCCCACAACCGTGTGAGTTGTGATCGTTCTTCTTAAAGTTTTTCATATACAACTTTGATGCTTTTCTTCAAATTTATTCACTATATAGTGTTATTCTTCAGTGATTAGAGATTCTGAAAATTTAGAACATGGGGATTTTTAAATCCTCTCAAGCAGAAAAGGATTGAAAATGAATTTTGATTCAGACAAATTATAGCATGTTTATCATCTTAATATAACACGAATTATAGCATGTTTATCATCTCAGTATTACAATAAGAGGCTCAATAGGTTACCACATGATTCTTTAAGGCTTTTCATCAACTGGGTTCTCTTCTTTCTTTCTTTCGTTTAAAGATTTGGTTGAATTGGTTAAAAAAACATTGCGGGTACTCAAGGTTCTGTTCAGAATCATTGTTGAGTTTCTGAATTTTCATCTATGGTTTTTGATTAATTTCTCAATTGGGATTTTTTCTTACCAATTTCCTTTGAGATTCGTGCATTTGTTTGTTAATGCTTTGTTTCTTCATTTTTTACAGGAAATGAAACTGCTCTCTTCCTCTTCTTGACACCCACGTAGATAGCATTGATCTTTAAGAGTTAAAGGAGAAGTCTCATCTACATTCAGTCCCTCATCAATAATTTTTTTTACCATCCCTTTTGCAAATTTATTTTTGTAGATTTTTATTTCAATGGATTTTTTTTTTTGGCTTTAGGGAGTTTTTGTTTATAATAATCCATTTTCCGATTAATCGTGCTTTTTCCATTAGGTTTTCAAATTATTTGTATTTGGTGCTGGCGGCGGAGATAAATGTGATATGGTGTTGTGTGGGTGAGACATTGTAGGGTTAGTAGTTTGAAAATTTTCCAATTCTTTCTTCATTAGTCTATGTAGTTTATTGATTTTTGTCTTGCCAAGACTTTCTACTATTTTGACTTATTTGAATTTCATTATTTGAACTCTGTTCTCTGAATTTGGTTACCTAAATCGCGCCTGATATTTGGGCCGCTGGCTTTGTATGGCTAGCTGGTGTTATTTGGGGGTGATTTTAGTTATAATGGGAGACAAGGCACATTAGTTATAATTTTCCAATTCTTTCTTAATTATTCTATGTATTTTATTGATTTTTGTCTTGCCAAGACTTTCTACTATTTTGACTTATTTGAATTTCATTATCTGAACTCTGTTCACTGAATTTGGTTACCTAAATCGCGCCTGATATTTGATGTGACCGGTGGCTTTTTATGGCTGGCTGGTGTTATTTGGGGGTGATTTTAGTTATAATGGGAGACAGGGCACATTAGTTATATCTGTGCTCATGAACTGATTAGGATTAGAATAGTAGAGTCTTTGCTAATTTATGCGTTTTTATTCTCTGTACTATTATAATCGTCCTTACGTATATTGGGACTAAATTGAATAATGATGCTTCCTTTTCTTCTCAGTGAAAACACATACCAAAGCAACAAAGCTATGGTGGTGGGAATAATCGTTCTCAGGTATGTATGATATGAATGTGTGTGAAATGAATTAGTTTGCCAAAGTTCACTGTAAGTAGATTGTACATATTTGATTCTCTGGGATATTATAACTGTATTTCGGTTCATACTGGGGAATGGATTTCTTCTAATTAGAGTCTTTATGATGGTCACTTTTAGTTCTCGCATGTATTGGGCAATGCAGTTTTGTTGGTTCATGTTAGGGAATAGGTTGCTTTTACTTAAAGCCTTTACGATGGTCGCTATTAGTTCTCGCACATATGGAAATTAGAGAGTTGTAGACAAATTTGTATCCAACTCGATTGGATTTTCTTGATTCTTTACCTTTTTCTCTTTCTTCATCTCTATTTCTATCTCTCTCTCTCTCTTATTCATCTCTGTTTCTATCACACAAGAAACACATTTAGTTAACTTATTTATTATAAATGTTCTAAACTTTTTTATTTTGTAATTGTTAGTGTTTGTAGGTTTTAGAATTAAACTAGTGAGAGTGCCCACGCAATGTTAAGAGTTGTAAAATCGTATAAACACGTAGAAAGTTCTAAATATATGTATGATAGATAATACTTGTATAATATACAGGTGCAAATCTATTTACAACCTTATTTACAATAAAAAGCCAAAATAGATGCCAAAGTAGGTGTCTAGGAGGGAATGAAGTGCTTATTGTAAAAGTATTTTAACAACCTTTATACAACAAATTATTTAACGAATCAACTTTTCAAAAATTGGTCTCAGTACTCATGGGATTACACATCCCTGGTTACTCATACCCATATATGCCGCAAAATAGTTATACAACTCTATTATTGCAAGTCCCCACATCATCTTTCATTGCATTTCAAAACTTCCTTCTTTCTCTTCTTTCTTCTTGTGTAGGTGTTTTCATTGCTCCATTACAAATTGGAAAAAAAATGGAAGTTGTCAACGTAAATAAGTGACAGGTTCAATAGAAATGAGAAAACAATATATATATATATATATATATATATATATATATATATATATATGATTTAACAATGAAAATAAGTGTAAACCTTAAATCTTATATGAATCCAAGTTATCAAGACCATTCATTCTCAAATCAAACAATTCAATTATGCTCAAACCAAATTGGTCTAATACATAAGGAAATCTTGTAATTCATATTTCAGTTGAGATCTTATAAATTTCAAAGTACCGTTGTGTGTTCAAATACTTAGTAATCAATCTGCTAAACTAAAATAAACCTCCATATAGTTTATAGTACTCACCAAACATTTTATTTTGACTGCTTGCGTTCACTTTTGATTTGGATCAGAGTATGAGAGAGTTGTTAGGATGACGGTGAACAAAATCGACTACTTAGAGTTGAATTTCTTCACTGCTGGCCTGGAAGTTGCAGTGAGAGAGAGAGAGAGAAAGAATAAAAAAGGAAAGAAACGAACACGAAGGGACAAAGACTACCCAAAAGATTATAATAATGACATATTTGTCGTGATTACAGCTATTCAACTATCAATAATGCATTATTTTAGGTTGAAATTCCAGAGCATTTGAGTGGCAACAACCACATAATAAACAAAATGATTCGAGAATAGACCCAATTTGAAAGCATAATTAAAAACAATTATTCAAGATGGACTGTGATGAGTCGATATTATTCCATATTTTACCCTAATCTTACTTATAATTTGTTGGTTATTTGAGAGAATTTTAATATTTTACTCTCTATTTCAATTGTAGGACATGTGGATGATCATACAAAATGAAGGAATTTTAGAGTAATTCTGGATTCGTGAGTCTTTGAAGATAATTGTGTCAAAATTCCATAATTTAATTCTAAGCCATTTGATCGTGGCAAATAAAAGAATATTGACTGCACATTACTGCCAATTTGACGTTTTAGGCTTAATTGGGCTATAAGTCGGTCAAGATGGTGATTTTTGAAAAAAGTTTCTTCTACAAAGTTGTTGGGGATGAAAGTAAATTCATGTCGTATATAAAACCTAATGGTACAGATAGTCATCTTAGCTCGAAATCTATTAGAGTTGTAATAAAATCAAACGATTAAAAAAAAAAAGGAAACCTCTTAGCTCCAAATCTCCAAAAAATTGCTCCCAACATTAACGAGATGATGACAGTGTAAAAGAAGCGAACTGCAGTGTACTGAGGGTTCCGACAGTAAGACAGATTTTTCTTCCAAGGACAAGTGAGAAATTGTTCGACAAATGATTGAGAGTACTTGGTTGTAAAGTTTAAATCTTCGAATTGGCGCTTGCCTTGCTTAGGTTTTCAACCAACTATTTGTTATGTCTGAAACAAAGGAAGATAGGTTGTTAGCTAAAGAAGCAGAGCGTTCTCTGTATAAGCAACACAACCAGAAATCAGCACCAGATTGTGTCAGCAATCAATTCATATACAACGGAATTGACATATAACAATTGCAAATATCTTAATGAATATATCAAGATCATCGTCGGGTATTATCTTAGTACACTTTTCTCTTCTTGCAAGTTCTATTAAGAGCATCCCCGATGAGAGACTCTATATGATTAGGGGTGGGTTCAAAAACTCGAAAACCAAAAAACATCAGACCGAACATCGAATCGAAACCGAAAAAAAACCGAACCGAACCTTATTGGTTTGGTTTCAATTTTCGAGGTTCGGAAACCGAACCGAATCCCTTTACACTTTATGAATGTATGTCCATGATCACTAAAACAAAAAAGGGCTAAGAACACAAAAGATTTGTGTCCTTTACATTTTCATTGTGCACAAATGCATAGTTGTGCTTTTTGAACTTCGTTGAGCACTAAACTATCTCAAATGTGCCCTCTAAACGAAAGGCACATTAAGTGGTGTCCAGCATTTGTGCCCATTAAAATGTTTGCACCAAAATTTGTGTCACTATTTATAGATATCAGTAATCATAATTTTTTATTAATTTACGTACACACATAAATAATTTTTGTGCCCTTTGATTTAGTATATTTAGTATATTTAATTTTATACACATAAGTGTCTTGTCTTACTTCAAGAATCTGGAGACAAAATCTTATTTTAATATATTTTTATTGTTCAAAACCCACCATACACCCCCCTTTCTTTCCCTTTATTACTCTCTTATCTCTCTCTCCGTCTCTTTTAATATATTTTTATTGTTCAAAACCCACCACACACGCCCCTTTATTTCCCTTTACTCTCTTATCTCTCTCTCCGTCTTTCTCATTTCTCTTTTCCTCTCTCATCTTTCCTTCTCTTTTACTTTCATCTCTGCTTCCCCAGATTCATTCCAACCACCATTTCTATCTCTACCTTCCCCATATCCAGTCTATCTCTCTCTATTTCCCGATCTTCTCTCATCTCTGCCTCCCTCATAATCTCCTTCTTTCACCTCTCTCTCTCTCTCTCTCTCTCTCTCTCTCTCTCTCTCTCTCTCTCTCTCTCTCAACTCTGCCTCGCTTATACTCTGTTGCTAGACGTTGGCGGTCAATCGACAACCACATCATCCGCTCAACAACCACCGCATCACCGACTCCTCTCACCCCTACCAGATCTGGGTTTTTTGTTTATTTTTTCTTTGATTTTTTTGTAATTTTTTAACAATTTATTTTTGTAGGTAGGTTTCTGTGGACTCGTGTGACCCACAATGGAAGTCCAAGTCGGTTTTTTGAAATAGGTTAGTCATCTTAACGATTCTAGACCAAGTTGATACAGTCTTTGCTAGTTGCCATTTCAATGTCGTCAATGAGAACAAGCTCTATAACTATACTTTGGACTCTCTCATCCCTTTCTTCCCTCACGGCGTCCAATGCGAAGATGGGTACTCTCTCTCTCTCTCCATTTTTCTGCTATGTTCAATACCAACACCTCTATCAGATCTGGGCTTTTCCGTTGTTTTGTTTAATTTTTAATTTTTAATTTATTTGTTTTGTATTTGATCCTGCAGGAAACTCAACGTCACCTCAGTTAACTCTTTTTGTTTGAAATTCTTTTTATTTTTGCCCATAAATTCATAAGTTTGATGGAACTCTGCTTGTGGGAATGATGAATTTATTTGTGGAGCAACAAAGATGGGATGAACAAAGCTTTCTAGGGAAGATGCTGTTGTCCAGAAATGATTGTTTTCGAGTGTTATCTTAATTAGGGCTCAAATATGTAAAATGTTTGTTTTTAGTTTGTATGGTTTTTCGTTTTTTTTTTTAATATTTAATTGATAGGGAACAATTACAAACTTTGTGCTAACATGGATGGGAAAGTCGTCTGACAATTTTGTCAGAACAAGGGCACCAAAATGCTCTTATTTGTGCCAAGTCTATGAGCACAAACCGCTATATGGTGCCCTCTAACCAAAGGTGACGCCCATAGAGGGCACATATATATTATAGTAGCCGTATTGTTGCTATTGGTCTATGGGCACGTATGTTAGTGCCCTTAAGCGTCGTAGGGCACAAATATATTTTGGTGCACAATGACCATTTTTCTTGTAGTGGATGTTTCTTTTGTGAAACTTTGTTGCCAAGTTTGAAACTAAGCCTGGGGCTTTTTGAAGAAGCATACTTGGTTCAATTAGAGAGGATATTTCATTGGTTATAAAAGAAAGTTTTGGAAGGCTTTAGAACTTGGAAGAACTTATTTATTTGTTTGCTTTTTAAATGGATACAGTGATCATTTTTCTTTGCAGTTGAGGTTGTTGATAGAATATTATTGGTTTATATGATCTTGTATATGTACAACTACCTTCCCATTTTCTACTTTCCCCCTTTTCTTATTAGTAGTTTACCAATCCAAGCTTCTTTTCTCAATTTCATATTAAAAAAAGATCAAGTTTTATAAAATAAAATAAAAACCAAAACCGAACCGAACAAAACCAAATCGAAAAAAAAAAAAAAAAAACGAACCAAAAAAACCAAAAGAAAATTGAATAGAACCGAAGTTTCGGTTTGGTTTCGGTTTTGACAAAAAATCGAACCAAAAGAAGCCGAACTATCCCTATATGTGATGCTGCAAAAGTGGTGGATAAAACCCATTTTAGAGCTTTGAGAAATCTTTGGGGCTCTAAAAAAGAATATCTCCTAATGAGAGGACATATACCTTTTAGGCTCTATATAAGGCTATACATTTTTTTATGTAGTAATTTGATAATGCGGTAAATTTGTTTTTGTCTTAAATATGTTAGAGCCACATTATTATGGAAAGCTCATTGTAAGGCTTTAACCCACTACCCCACCTTCCTAGTGTAGATACTATCGTTTGTTTAAAAAAAAAAAAAAACAGAACAATTCATACTCAAACATGTGACAAAACTTACCATATTTGGAATGAGGATCCTCTTCGAATACTTTTTTTGAGGATCCTGGGGATCATTTAATCGTGTCCGTTTATCGTACATCGTGAGATTAGAAATCATTTTGAACTTTTTATTTAAAATAAAACACAAACAATACCTGACGAAAATTGATCGCACGATGTACGATAAATGGACACGATTAAATAATCCCCAGGATCCTCACAAAAAGGATCCTAAGAGGATTCTCATTCCCATATTTGGATCCAACACCCTGACATCGTCCTGCAAACTCAAGAGATTCCTTTGCAGTCATCTCCGCCTCATGCCAATCCTATTGGCTGACATAAGCAGATGTCCGTTGAGGGACAAACTCTTTCAGCGATGTCCGTTATACGAAATATTGTCTCATCCCTTTAAACATTTTCTCAATCGGATAAAGATTAGGCATGGCAATTCCTGACAGGACCCGATAACCCGACACAACACAACACGAAATTAACAGGTGTTCGGGTCGACACGATAACGAATCAGGTCGTTATTGGATAACCCGATAAGCACCTATTAAGATAACGGATTGGTTTGGGTATACACGTGGGTAACACGATACACAATAAGCAAAATATTAATTTTATAATTTTATCACCCTAAAAAAATACTATAATAATTATATATATTAATTTAACAATTTATACCCCTAAAAACTATAACAATTATTGTGACAACCCGTCCCAAATTTTACAATTTTATAAATTTTAAAAGCGTGAATTGACGAAAATGCCATGGAGGTGAGGACTTTGATTTTTGTTGACCGTCGTCTAGAGGAACGTATGACTTATTCTTTTGGCGTATTTGTATAGTACTTGTTGGTACGAACGCATAGGCGAAAGCCGTTTGCGAGTCCGGATTATAACGGTGTAGTTACAGACTTTTGAAATTGGTTAGTTAAAGTTTAGTTTAAATTATTAGAACTCCCACCTTGTGGGAGTGGCCACCAATCAAATTATTTCGTTTCAAATAACACCCAATTAGACTTCACCAAGCCCATTTTGCATCAGCCAATCAAACAAAAAAAAAAGAAAAAAAAGGGAAAACAGGGTGACCCGTGCACCCATAAACCCATCCCATTTGGCTGGGGGTAATTTCCGGCCTCCTCCACCATTTTTTTCAGGCCAAATACACCCATCCATCACCTGAAATCTCTTCTGTAACCTCTCCTCTACCATTTCCACCCAAGATTGAGGGGTTTTAGGCCAAAATTCACGAAGAACTTCACCGAGTTTGCTGGTGGGTTCGACGGCTATCCTACCGTTCCGGTGAGTTCTACCACCCACCATCACCCTTAATCAACTTTCCTTGGACCCAGGAACAAGACCCAACCAGTTATGGGTGCGTTGGAACACCGGAGAAGTCGAATCGAAGCACACCCTTTATAGGGTTCCGACGGGTTTAAGTGAAATTGGAGCCTTTTCTGGCCAAATTAAACTTGGCCACAGGTATAAATCGATTCCTCATGTTGTGTAGATGAATTTTCATGTATGGATCGTGTGATTTGGTGGAGAAATGAGAAAGTTATAATGATTTAAAGTTTGCCCAGTTTCCGGCTACCTCCGCCACTTTTGAGGCGTTTTACAGCCAAATCACGGAAAGATAGTCATTTTTTAAGGTATCAATCTCTTTCTCTCGTCGAGAACTATGATTTTTGTTTTTGAATCACTTGTTTTCGTTGAGTATTGACAAAGTTATGGACATTGGAAGGTTGCCCAGAAATTCCGGCGAGTTACCAGTTTTCCCGCGGACAGCCGTGTTTCAGACCGTTTTCCAGCCACCTCCGGCCACCATTTGGACTCCAACCTGGTATAATCTTGTTATAAATATCTCTAGCTTTGATTTGGTATATTATGGGTTGAATTTGGTTGAGAAACAAGTGAGATATGGAGTTCCAAAGATCACCCAGGAAATCTGCAAAATCTGCAGAATCCGGCAAAGTCCCATTAAGGTCCACCACTTGATTAGAATAGTAATCGACAATCCGACCGTTGGATTGTCACCAAATTTTAATACATTATAGTACATAATATTTGAGGACCATAGAAACTTACAGATCGGGAATCCGACGTACGGATCTTCTCAAATTGGATGTGTAAGTTTATAAAATAAATGTTAACCACCACTT
This sequence comes from Malus sylvestris, assembly GCF_916048215.2. NCBI lineage: Eukaryota > Viridiplantae > Streptophyta > Magnoliopsida > Rosales > Rosaceae > Malus > Malus sylvestris. The sequence goes on from NC_062275.1 coordinate 33,885,013, forward strand.
GGTTTTGGGCAATTGGCCGAGATCCGAACGTTGGATCGTAATGAAATTTTAGTATGTTATTTTAGAAGCATAATGTGGATCTTTGGAAGTTGCGGATTGAAAATCTGATATGCGGATCTTCTAGATCGAGTTATACAGGGTTGTAGACCCTATTGTTGATCAAAGATCGACGGTTGACTCGTGGTCAATGAGTCTCAAACTATTTTAGAATGTCCTTGAGGATGTGCCTTATGTGAATTTCGTATTCTATTAATAAGAGTTCTGATATGTGATCCGATAATTGTTATAGGCACCAATCTTTGGGGACGTCTCGATGCGCATGCTAGAGAATCATAGCGTGGACTCCAGGTGAGTGGATCTTTTCCTTTTATCATAGGTATAGAATTGATAGTTCCACAAATGCTTCTAAAGTGAATTATGCATGACAACTAGTTATTGTGAACTACGAATGGCTTGATCCTTATTTAGGGTACATAGACAGTCTAACGAGACGTTAGATGCAGCCATACAATAAATGAGACTAAATAACTGAGACAATAGCCTTGTTTAGGGAATTGAGTAATGTGAGGGACATTGATGGAAAATATAAAATTTAACCTTATGATTTGGTGGTTAAATATTGGTCATAAATCAATGTATGAATAATCAGGAATTTGAAGTAAGGAAACATAAGTAATGATAGTTAATTAAACTAGTATCTAGTTGGGCTTATCATTGATAATTATCTCCAAAAATAAGTAGTTCGGGAGTAGGACATTACGGATTATACATTTCACGCCATATATATATACTTGAAAATACTATGTTATGGTTGAGTTTTAGATTGCATCATGACATATTTATGTGTATTACCTGAACCTAATTATTGTGGATGCTTCGAAGTGCTAAATGATGCTGCGGATGCCCAGGTAAGCTTCAGGTGAGTACATGTTGATGATAGTGATGGTAGTGAGTATGTTAATGAGATATTGATTGACTTGCATGTTGCTGAGATATTGACTCAGCTGTACAGGTCACATGAGGTGACTCCGGCTAGTATATTGATGAGATATATGAGGAGATATAAATAAAGTCGTACAGGTCACTATAAGTGACTCTGACTTATATACTAGCAATGATTAATGAGGTATATGAGGAGATACGGATAAGTCGTACAGGTCACTAGAGGTGACTCTGACTAATAAGCTAGTATATGTGATGATATATGATGAGATGCTAGCATATATTTATGATGAGATATTTGATGAAATGCTAGCATATATGTGATGATATATTATGAGATGCTAGCATATATTTATGATGAGATATGTGATGAAATGCTAGCATATATGTGATGATATATGATGAGATGCTTGCATATATTTATGATGAGATATGTAATGAAATGCTAGCATATATGTGATGATATATGATGAGATGCTAGCATATATTTATGATGAGATATGTGATGAGATGCTAGCATATATTTATGATGAGATATGTGATGAAATGCTAGCATATAAGTGATGATATTGAAGGAAGATTTTGTGAAAACATGTTCATTTAAGCAACATCATATAGCATGCAATTAACAATTAAAGGCGGAATCATGCTAGCATGCACTTAAAAAACAAAACATTAACCAAGAAATTCAAAGCCTAGTAGATTGGTGAACCAAGAATCAACTCAAAACAAAGTGAGTTGAAATTTATACCTTTGAAGATTCCTCTTTGCATAAGCAAAGGCTAATCACCCAAAGAGAGGGCCTTCATTCCTTGCATCTTAAATCTATGGATTTGGATGGAAGAATAGGTTTCTCCAAGTTCCCAAAATAGGGAACCTCTAAGTCTCTTCACCAAGGAGAGATTGGAGAAGAAATGAGTGACCTTGGAGTAGTGGGATTGCAAGATGCACCCCCAAGGTGGCCGGCCTCTTTAGAGAGAAATGGAGAGACAAGTTCTCACCAATTTTCTCCAAAACAAACCCTAATGAATTTTGGCTATAAAGTCATATTTATACCTTTATTCATTTGAGTGGCAAACTTGTAAATAAGTCCAAGTTCACTACCCTAAACATCATGGCCGGCCTTGGGGTATTTTTGGGTTGTTTGGGCCTTTGTGAATCATTATTCATTAAGTTGTCATACAACTTAAGTTAATGGGCTTGACGTTCGAAGCCCATTGGGCCTAAACGTCCAAAACTATCCCAAGGTCTTTTAACGAACTTATTCGTTTGATTAATTAACATATTAATTAATCCTTGCCATAAATAAATGATTAAACCATTTAATCATTCTTACTCATCTCCGTTTAATCTCCAATCTCCACCTTTTATGGTGTGCGATCCATTAGGTTCCTTTTAGCGAGGCAGTGGGCGATTAAAACCATTTCAAATCGATTGTGAATTGAAACTTACTTTCAATTCTCCCTTTAGTGTTTATACACGTTTAGGGCTTCCACAAACCATGAGTGACACCTTGCAGCATATCATGGTTACCCAAGCTAATCAGAAGAGGTAGAGAAAACCTATTCAGTTTGGGATTACAAATGCAATACGGTCTTTCTCTAATACAATACTCTTGACCACATTGTTTGGTTTGATAGTTTATTTATTCATGTCTACTATCCAATGTGATTCGTGTGCTTATATGATTTCCTTGAATGTGATTTAGAACGACTTTTCTAAATCTCATTCATACTCTGGCCAGAGATTCTAAATCATATCATAGAGTATTCTCCCTCAAACAGTTTGAAGGTTAGAGATCCCTTGTTGCGCATTCACTTGCCTCCATGGCTAAGTGGCTTAACCCCAACGATGCCGTGGACACCCCGATAGGGTGACTTTGACATAATCAAAGATCAAGGACTTAACCACAAGACAACTGTGATGCCTCAGGTCAAAGGACTAATTTGCATTATCCCAAACATGAGTTCTCATGTGACATGAGTATGAGAACTCTTCGTTGATCACGTTCAGTGAACTCATTCTCTACTGAGCACCTACGTACTTGTCTTGATGTCACACACACCAATGACTCGAGACTAGTCACTCTCCCTGAGAGAAGACATAGCACGTACCGATCTTGACGGACTGTCAATGCCCAATTGGCAATCCTATGATCAGGAACATTTAGGATGTGTCTACGAAAGAATGGTCTCATGAATCTAACTTCATTAGATTACATTCTTCCAATCACATATTCCTTGGACTTTATCGTTTAAGCATATAACATTTATATGAGACGGCTCAAACAATAATCTTTACCCTTTATAGTTAAACTAGATAAGTTTAACATGTAAAATGTCCGTAAAGTATCATCATATGATTGGCTTTAGGGCACATTTCCAACAATCTCCCACTTGCACTAGAGCCAATCAGCTTAGTCATCAGTGATGATACCTCTTTTGTAGTCATTTCATAAATGGCTAAATAGTAGGCCTAGGCAATGGATATCTATATGTTATCCATAGAAGCAACCTTGAGAATAACGACGTCACCATTATACATGATTCTCAATCATGTGGTTCAGTCTCTCATATGAGTTCGGATCTTGATGAGACCTTGATTCCCTGGCTTGAGCTATCGCCCCATTAGTGTCATACACTTTCTGGTTGGAACCGAATAGAGAGTTCATAAATGAACTTTCCCATCCAAACAACATTGTTGTAAACTTCTTTATGGCAATATATTTTGCATTCATAATGGAACACACTAAAGTCATTACTTTAATGTTTCCATCCAAATATCTCTTTAGTCATAATAAAGAGATATCCATTTATCTCTTCATTCATAATGAAGAAACATCCAATGATGGATTAGATTCATAATCTAATACATTTACGCTTCCATTACGTTACTCTAATTCTTCCTCATTCTTTGAGGAATCTATCCTTTAGTATTTCTTAAATACTTAAGGACTCACTTGACAGTTGCCATGGTTCTGATCCTGGGCTTGCACTGATATCGTCTTGTACCATTCTAGGTACAACTCATATCAATGTTTTTCATACAATATGAAATACATAAATCACCTTTATACGTATGCATAAAGGATTTTATTTACGCATTATTTCTTTGGAAGTCAAAGGGTACGTTCCCTTTGAGAAAAGCAACTTCCTAGTCTCACTGGAGTTGTCTTTCTGATTAAAGTTTATCATCATATGAGAAACTTCCTAGCATCTTTTGTCTATTATTAGGGATTGATATAATCAATTTATATCTTGAAATCTATCAATATAGATTTCCATCCCATGTATTTAGACTATGTCTCCCATATATATTCTATCGTTATAGAATGTTTAAAGTCATAACTTTAACGAAGAAGTATTCTTTTCATTTCCAAAATTAATATATCATATATATATTCATATATATCACATATATATTTATATATATATACAAATTTAGGAATATGATTAACTCCCACTAATCTTTTGTAAACCTAGTATACAAAAGATTCATTTACATCTTTATGAGAAAGCAAACGATTTGACCTTTCTCTCATAAGACGCTTATAGCTCCCACTAGCTTGCTAAGATCCATGATGAATGGATCTCTACAACTTACATGTCTTGTGATTCATAGTTTTAGACATATATTATCAAGACTATCTTAATAATGGTTTCGGAAACCTATATTATGTCCAAACATTGAATCACCATTTAGTTGTAGCTAGCAATCTTCGAATTAATTGAAACTAAGACTACGTCAAAAATGGTTCCTTCAAAGTCAACCATTCTCTTTGATTGTAGTCACCTTAAGCTACCAATTAGCTTATGAAGGTTTCATTATTTCGGGTGAAATGGTACTTTACCATTTCCTTGAGTATATATCGTATATGCACTCAATGTAGTCATAAGGATTTTCATTCTTATTTCTTTCGAATTAAGAGGTGCAACTCTATGACATAGTCATAAAGTTCAAACCATTCAACTGAGACGGTTTATAAATCCTTCTCGACTACCTTGGAGCTTTTGGTATAGGAACTAGGTTGTTATATTTGTTGATTATTATCTTGTCTCTCAAAGAACCATTCTTTGAGTTCTATCCCTCGTTCATTTGCTCTTAGGCAAATCACATTGTAAGATTACAATGAACTACCCAACAAAACAACATTTGTTAGTTGGTATATAGAAGCGATATCCAAAAGTCAATTTAAGGATATCCCACAAGATTGTTATCAAACAAATATTGCTTATTAGCACACAACCCCAAATCTTAACATGTTTTAAGATTTTGTCTTTCTTTCCAACTACATCTTATGGAGTCATGAAAATATTGGAAGATCTTCTAATTTACAATCATATTGTTTTAGAAGTATATATCCTATATATGGGTAATAGATAACATCTAACGAACTAAATCTCATTCGAGTTCGTTCTTCTCCTAATGGAGAAATACATTATCTTATGATGCTTATTTCCTTAATATCTTTCAAGGAAACTGTTCTAAAGTGTTACCTTATCTTGGATCAAATCTAAGGAGGTAAATACTTTAGACGTCTTACTCATCAACTTACATTACTTGAATTCTTTGAAACCTTTTGCAAAGTATTCGGACTTATGTTTATTTAAAATAAACTATAGTCCAACCGAGGGTGATCTTCGGTGAATGTCATCCAACATGAGTAGTATTATGTTTGTGGTCAAGTGCCACTAACATCTAAGTGAATTAACCTCAACAACTTTGTGATTCTTTCTTCTTTCCAAACGAATAAAGATTCGAACATTTCGCCTCTATACAATTTTAACAAGAAGGTATTGGATCCGGATCTAACAATCCAAAGCATCCATTTATTACCAACTCGTAATTTATGTTTTTAGAGGAATCACAACTTAGTTGGGATTAGTCACTACCTTGCAACCTTTTGGGTTTTAAGCATCATTATGTTCTAAACAGTTAACACCACCATATTATCTCTACTATAGAGACAATCAATTAGATTACCATAATCCAATCATTGATTAATAAAGAACAATGTTTTGTCAAACAAAACATTTATCCATTTCACATAGTGACGGAATTTAGTTCCTTAAAATTGGAATATAAAGACAATCTATGTTTTTTCAATTTCTTTGGTAGTTCATATGAGGAAGTAAGTACCATCTGCTTTCGCAGAGATCTATATTTGATTCACTTTCCGAATGTGAAGCACCTTTTCCTTCTCTCATATATCTTCTACTTCTTATTAGTCACACTTTTACAACGATTGTAAAACATAGTTACTAATACGGAATCAAGCATTCAAGTAGAAGAACCAACTGTTTTGAACTTTTCAAGAACAATTTACAACACCTTCGAAAGGTGTGTTCTTGACATTTGCAAGACATTTCTTGCAAATACCCCTTCCAATGTCCATCCTTTCATAAAGAAAGTTTGTTCCCTTGGAGTTAATTTTATCTTCTTCATTTGACTTCTCCTTTGACTACAATAGTCATGGTCCCTAAACTCCCACTATCTCTCTTGAAACTTATTTCAATTGTGTTATACACATCAAACATTTTGGAGAGCATGTGGTTATTGTTCACTACATAGTTTACAATAAACTTAGTGAACCATTAGGATAGGGGCACTTAGGTGAAGTCCCTGCCTAGTTTCCGTCTCATTAAGTGGTTTATCACTTCAACACTTAATGATTCAAAATCATTATAAGTCCATGTTAATGGACTATTTTTGTCAACCAACCATTATGTTCTAAACATAATTACAAACCTTCAAGAGTTGTACAAGGCAACTCTCATTTCTTCATACAACAATTTGTAAGTGAAGAAACATGGCACATAAAGTGTCCATGCCTTTGTGCTTTCTTCTCAAGTTCTTTGTTCATTTAACAAAGAAACAAGCACTAGTGTTTGCATTGACTAAGGGTTGTTCAAAGCAACTATTATTTCTTCATACAACGATTTGTAAGTGAAGAACTAATAACACTAAAAGTGTCCTTGTCATTATGCTAATCTTCGTAAGTTCCTTTGTTCATTTAACAAAGGATTAAGCATTGGTTGTTTGTGTTGTCCTCTTCATGATAGACCTTTCTAACATGTTCTTCCAATGATACATTATCATTAGGAAGATTGTGAGGATGAGACTATTTAGGTACATATACAATCCATTAAGACAATCTTTGGGATTGTGTTACCAAGTCCGGAAACTAAAGCATTCGGCTTTTCTTTGTCAAGTGTTGGATAGCGTTTGCAAATATATTGGTAAACAAATACATAACGAATATAAATTGATTGATTTTAAGCCATTTGATTCGGGTCTTTAAATCAAATAGCACCACCCACTATTTTTGGCAAATTCCATATCCCTCATTGGAATTCGAGAGTTTTGGATGAAACTCTTAGTAGGTTATGGGAGGCTCACCATTACCAAGCCCACCTCAGAAGAGCTCCATATTGGCTAGCAACAATAATAATGAGAGAGTACGCTTACTCATTTGCAACTAATGCAAGTACCCATCTTATTTGGCCTCTAGAGAATGATGCCTCAGAAGAACTCCATATTGGCACCATTGCACTTAGTTAAGTCATTCCCACCATGCTAGTTCAAGTAGGGGTTCAAGAATGGCCTCAGAAGAACTCCATATTGACCATACTCGTTGCCTACTTTCACTTCATCATATGTTTATAGGCTTCTCCTGAATGTAAGCACATACTTTGCAACCCCAGAACTGGACGAATACATTGTATGAGTCACAAACGATTGAAGCCTACCACGGTGGAAGGCCACGAAAGAATGTTCAAAGCACTCTCACGCTTTTCAACTTAATATTGGTTTGGTTGAGGGTTTTAGGTCTCATCACATATAAATATTCATTTTAATCTCTATTAAAACTATTTTGGTCCTATTACAACTATTGGTCCATCTCATTGTTTTAGTTGTATATAATACTCCCACTATGCTTATAAAACGGTTTTTAAAGCAAGAGTATATGATACTACTAACATAACCTTTGCATTCATTTGATGGACTATATAGTTGCCTTAGGGCCTTAGGATGATTATGAACCTTTGTTTAGATTCAACACGAGCCTTGTGTTGATTCTCGGTCTAGGGATGGTGATTGATTTTAGTTACGCGTTTAATCACATTAAGGCGTGTTGTCTTAGGGGCGTTGGACCCAACTACTTCATTTTCATGCATATCATATAAAGCAAGAAAGAAGTACTTCAAAGTAAAGGTGAGCTTATGCTCATTACAACATTTGCATAAAACAAATTACCTTAAAGTAAAGAAGGGCTTATGCCCTTTTACAACATTTGATCAAATCAAATTACAACCAAAATCTAATCTACACATTCCCATGGTTCAAACAAATTTGAAACGGCCTTTCACATAGCTCAATTATATTAGGCTTAGGTTCATAATCACCCTTTAATTTATTAACACTTTAACTAATTAAATTGAATGCAACATTTTCATTTGGTTTTTGTATCCATAAAATTGATTTAAATGGAGCTAAACAAAATGAAAATCCAATTCTCATTTAAAGAGACAAAACAATTTTGTTCTCAATCTAATTTGGGCCATCATGCAATAACCACAACTTATTTGGGTCATAAAGCAATTAACCTCAACTTTTGGGCTATATTGCAAAACTTTTGGGGTCACTTTGTAAAGACACAAAAGTCCACTACTTCATGTAATTACATTAGAACCCAAAATTTAATCAATGCAAAAACTTCATTAAAGGAGCAAAACAATTTGTCCTTTAGCGTTTTTGGACCTAAACGTAAAAACGTAAACTTTTGGGCCAAAGTGCAAATACACAAAAGTATCAAAACTTTATGTAATTGCATAAAAGACCCAAAAGAACCCTAATAATAGGGTGGCCGGTTTTGGAGTGTTAGTCCACAAAAATTTTGAAAATTCTTTCAACAAATTCATAAAGCCTTGCAAGTGGTTTGTGACATAAAAACATGCAAGTGGTGTGTGACTTAAAGTCATGCAAGTGGTGTGTGTGTAAGAGAAGTACTTCTTACACACCTATCACCATTTCCATCACCTTACACAATTTCTATCACATTAAAACATTTGATAAAGCACAAAACAAAGACTTTATGAAATTAATCAAAACTTTGAATCAAAACACAAACCTTTTTGTTCTTGGCAAAAATGTCAAGAACAATGAAGAACATTCATGAAAAACCCAAAATTTTTCCATGAACTTTTTCCACCCAAAAACATTCCAAAACCATTCAAACTTTAGGGAAATAACATCTAACCAAACTAGGGTACATAAGGGTTCCAAAAGTCACTTGAAACCACTTTTAACAAGTCAAACAAGAACCCAAAAATCCACCCTTTGGATTTGGCCGAAAATCCCCAAAGTCATGGCACCAAATTTTAGCTCCAATATTTATGCTCATATGAACTACATCTACAACATTTGAGATGGCAAATTTTCTAACAAAATTTACATTCAAAGAAACAAGAATAAAGCTTGTAACAATTACAACTTTTAAATCACAAACTATGAACCACAAAACCCAAAAGGATTCACCAACTATTAGACCTAGGCTCTGATACCACTTGAAGGAAGATTTTGTGAAAACATGTTCATTTAAGCAACATCATATAGCATGCAATTAACAATTAAAGGCGGAATCATGCTAGCATGCACTTAAAAAACAAAACATTAACCAAGAAATTCAAAGCCTAGTAGATTGGTGAACCAAGAATCAACTCAAAACAAAGTGAGTTGAAATTTATACCTTTGAAGATTCCTCTTTGCATAAGCAAAGGCTAATCACCCAAAGAGAGGGCCTTCATTCCTTGCATCTTAAATCTATGGATTTGGATGGAAGAATAGGTTTCTCCAAGTTCCCAAAATAGGGAACCTCTAAGTCTCTTCACCAAGGAGAGATTGGAGAAGAAATGAGTGACCTTGGAGTTGTGGGATTGCAAGATGCACCCCCAAGGTGGCCGGCCTCTTTAGAGAGAAATGGAGAGACAAGTTCTCACCAATTTTCTCCAAAACAAACCCTAATGAATTTTGGCTATAAAGTCATATTTATACCTTTATTCATTTGAGTGGAAAACTTGTAAATAAGTCCAAGTTCACTACCCTAAACATCATGGCCGGCCTTGGGGTATTTTTGGGTTGTTTGGGCCTTTGTGAATCATTATTCATTAAGTTGTCATACAACTTAAGTTAATGGGCTTGACGTTCGAAGCCCATTGGGCCTAAACGTCCAAAACTATCCCAAGGTCTTTTAACGAACTTATTCGTTTGATTAATTAACATATTAATTAATCCTTGCCATAAATAAATGATTAAACCATTTAATCATTCTTACTCATCTCCGTTTAATCTCCAATCTCCACCTTTTATGGTGTGCGATCCATTAGGTTCCTTTTAGCGAGGGAGTGGGCGATTAAAACCATTTCAAATCGATTGTGAATTGAAACTTACTTTCAATTCTCCCTTTAGTGTTTATACACGTTTAGGGCTTCCACAAACCATGAGTGACACCTTGCAGCATATCATGGTTACCCAAGCTAATCAGAAGAGGTAGAGAAAACCTATTCAGTTTGGGATTACAAATGCAATACGGTCTTTCTCTAATACAATACTCTTGACCACATTGTTTGGTTTGATAGTTTATTTATTCATGTCTACTATCCAATGTGATTCGTGTGCTTATATGATTTCCTTGAATGTGATTTAGAACGACTTTTCTAAATCTCATTCATACTCTGGCCAGAGATTCTAAATCATATCATAGAGTATTCTCCCTCAAACAGTTTGAAGGTTAGAGATCCCTTGTTGCGCATTCACTTGCCTCCATGGCTAAGTGGCTTAACCCCAACGATGCCGTGGACACCCCGATGGGGTGACTTTGACATAATCAAAGATCAAGGACTTAACCACAAGACAACTGTGATGCCTCAGGTCAAAGGACTAATTTGCATTATCCCAAACATGAGTTCTCATGTGACATGAGTATGAGAACTCTTCGTTGATCACGTTCAGTGAACTCATTCTCTACTGAGCACCTACGTACTTGTCTTGATGTCACACACACCAATGACTCGAGACTAGTCACTCTCCCTGAGAGAAGACATAGCACGTACCGATCTTGACGGACTGTCAATGCCCAATTGGCAATCCTATGATCAGGAACATTTAGGATGTGTCTACGAAAGAATGGTCTCATGAATCTAACTTCATTAGATTACATTCTTCCAATCACATATTCCTTGGACTTTATCGTTTAAGCATATAACATTTATATGAGACGGCTCAAACAATAATCTTTACCCTTTATAGTTAAACTAGATAAGTTTAACATGTAAAATGTCCGTAAAGTATCATCATATGATTGGCTTTAGGGCACATTTCCAACAGATATATGATGAGATGCTAGCATATATTTATGATGAGATATTTGATGAAATGCTAGCATATATGTGATGATATATGATGAGATGCTAGCATATATTTATGATGAGATATGTGATGAATTGCTAGCATATATGTGATGATATATGATGAGATACTAGCATATATTTATGATGAGATGCTAGCATATGTTTATGATGAGATATGTGATGAAATGCTAGCATATATGTGATGATATATGATGAGATGCTAGCATATATTTATAATGAGATAAGTGATGAGATGCTAGCATATATGGGATGAGATATTGATTCAACCGTACATGATGGGTGGATCTGGCTAACTTGCCATTTCCTATTGGTTTATTTCACCTGGGTTACTTATTCCTATTAAGATATTTGACGTAACATAACCGTAAGACTATCATTTTGATTATGGTTTTGATTTATAGTCACGCCTATTATTTTCTGGGAAATTAAACAGGTATTGCGGCGAGGGGCTACTATCTTTGGTAGTTGGAATTGGTTTGAAGACTTTTGTTTCACTCACTCACATTTTTTGTTTTTGTACCCCTCCAGGTTCTAGCAATAGGGTTCCGTATCGACAAGGATTTGGGGCACTTCCCAGTGTAGCTGGCTTCTTTTGATGGTATAATCATTATCTTACCTTACTGTACTTTACTTATGCTTTGTATCACGCATGAAATGGGTCCAAACCCGCTCATCGCACACTCGTGTACTTATGAAATTTTAGATTTTAATTCACACGTGAAATGGGTCCAGACCTGCTCATCGCACATTCATGTACTTATGAAATTTTAGATTTTAATTCATTCACAATTTTTTTTACATTATCACACTTTATGGCTTCATCACCTTCCAGGTGTCGGCCAGCATGGCTCGATTCGGGGTCCTAGTGGACATTCCGGGTCGGGGTGTGTCAGTTTGGTATTAGAGTATAAGTTGGGTAGTATTACGTTCATCACATGTGTGATGTGAGCATTTTTGGTTCTTGACCGGATACTTGAATTTTTCCATCTCCTCGAATACGAAAAATATATTAGTTTTTCCAAAGTTTTAAGCGGTTTTGTCTACTCGTCTGACATTTTAGAAGGTCACGTTGGCGAGTGTCCTTTGCCTTAAGGTGAAGAATTTCCTCGTCATGGAAAGATGTAGAGTGGTGACAAGTTGATGGCCCTAGAGTAGAGCTAAGGTGTTTGAGTGAACGGAATATCGAGGTAGTTGTGAAGACTCTATAGTCTGTGGCATGGTGAAGGGAAACATTATGGTATGTTTTGAGGATGTACATTCAGGTGTCACATTCCAAAGTTTTTATTTGAGATTGTATCATTGATCTACTTCCTCATACCAAACTAATTTCCATGTATTTTTCAAGTGGCTCACACCAATGGAAGAACTTAGTTAATAAAGCTTATTGATTAGAAAATTTATTCAACCAAGCCTTTTATTTGGGAACTTTGAACCTTAGAGTCATACCTAGATTTTAGGAACTTCTTTAAGTGATGATTAAAATTGTTATCCTCTACTTCGAGTTGTTAGTCTAGCCGACCCCTCCTTTGTAACTCGAGTTGTCTTCCTTAATCTGCTTACTTCGTAGTAGCCTTTTTGATGATATTCTTTTCTCATTCTAAAAAGAGTCTTAAGGATGAAGGTCGAAATTCTCACCAAGCTTTATGAGAGATTTAAGATATTCTTAGTTTTGTTGAGGTTATCGATTATCGGTTAGCTTAAGTGTTGTCCTTTCTCCAATTATGGTTTCCTTTTTACATTTTCGATAGTATCGATAAATTTGAAATCCATGGTGACGTTTTCTTGGGAGGTTAGATCTGTAGAGACATCGTAGTATGTTAACGCTTATGTTTCTTAGCGGTAGAACCGTTAAAGATGAACCATCATATTTATGACCTAGAATTAACAATTTTCATTTTCATTAAAAACCGACTGGTACACCTATGTAGAAAAGTGTGTCCCTTCATTACCTTAGAACTTCTTAATACACTTACTTTTTGGAACAAGCTAAGTTTCTAACAACGGTAATAGCAAAATTAAATCAGCATCTATGAGTGCACTATTGTGTATCTACTCTCAAACACTTTCAGCATGTCTTATTCTATTTTAGTTGGAAAATACGAGTATCGATATGGAGTTATCTTTAATCTATCAAGAAATGGTTCGAATGATTATAATCGTTTTGTTATATGAATGGAGTTGGGAAGTATCATTATATACTCTTAGTTCGAGGTATTTTGTATGTGTAGAGAATGTGAAAATCAATAATCGTGACGCTGAACTAATGTTACGCTCATGTAGTGTTCCAATTGGCGGTAGTTTTTCTTAAGTAGGAAGCAATATTCTTCCAGCTTTAAAACCTAAATTATTGACGATAATTTCATTCTTGAAAATGGGCGTTGAAATTTCAACAGCAAGGCATTGAAATTTCATTCTTGAAAACCGCATAACACCTTTCCAAGGTGATAACTTCAGAAATGCCCAATCACCTACATTATACATCCGGTCAATGGCATGTCTGTGTACTATACTCTTTTGTTGATCCTGGGCCGCTTTCAGGTTAGACTTAATTACCTGAATATTCTAAGTAGTTTCATCCACAATCTCCAGGCCCACCAAAACTCTTTCGCCAACTTCTGACCAGCATAATGGCGTTCGACAAGACTTGCCATAGGCGAATTCCATAAAATCCAAACAATCATGCCAACCATCGCTAAACTGCAGCATTGAAGATCTCAGCATATCTTTTAATGTTTGAATAGTCCTTTCAGATTGTCCGTCTGTCTGAGGGTGATATGCCGTACTATAAAGTAATCTCTTACAATAGCTTCCTGGAACGCTACCCAGAACTTAGAAGTAAATCAAGGATCTCAGTCCGAGATAATATCAACTGGCACACCCAAGGGCGGAGCCAAGATTTTTTTATTGGGTGGGCTAGTTGAAAATATTACCATAAAATCATATGTTTATTTTTTTGCTTATATAAAATATATAATAATCAGTATAAAAGAACAACAATATAATATAAACTATTCTCAAAATCATAACCCTAACCGATAAATTCAAGGAGCATATAAATAATTAACCTACTAATTAAATCAAGAATAAGTAAATAAAGAGATTAAGAACGTACCAAATGTAACATTAATTGAAAAAGTGCAATGGAAAGTAAGGAATTGCAGAGATAGGGATTTAATTGTGTATTTAAAGAACTTATTAATTTTTTCTTGAGTAAGAATAAGTGAGCAAGGGTCGCTGTATCTCCATCGGCACCCGGATGCAGTGTTAAATGAGCAAGGGGGCTATAGAAACTTCTTTTCGAACGACTCCACTCAAAGTTGTTTGGGAGCATATGCTCCTATCAACTTTACACGGGACACACAAAAGAAGTACTTTGATCCTATTAGACGGGGAAGGGTGAAGAAGCTAGGACAGAAGGGTAGAGTTCAAGAGAGCAAAATGCGTTTAGGAACGTGGAATATAGGAACCTTGACGGGAAAATCTATGGAAGTAGTAGAAGTTATGGTGAGGAGAAGGATAAATATTATGTGCCTACAAGAAACTAAGTGGGTTGGTCGTAAGGCAAAGGTGTTGGAAATGTGCTCTAAAACCAATCATGTGATGATACTTTAAGGACATTTCACATGTTAAACTAATCTAGTTTAATATAAAGGGCAAAGATTATTGTTTGAGCCGTCTCATATAAATGTTATATGCTTAAACGATAAAGTCCAAGGAATATGTGATTGGAAGAATGTAATCTAATGAAGTTAGATTCATGAGACCATTCTTTCGTAGACACATCCTAAATGTTCCTGATCATAGGATTGCCAATTGGGCATTGACAGTCCGTCAAGATCGGTACGTGCTATGTCTTCTCTCAGGGAGAGTGACTAGTCTCGAGTCATTGGTGTGTGTGACATCAAGACAAGTACGTAGGTGCTCAGTAGAGAATGAGTTCACTGAACGCGATCAACGAAGAGTTCTCATACTCATGTCACATGAGAACTCATGTTTGGGATAATGCAAATTAGTCCTTTGACCTGAGGCATCACAGTTGTCTTGTGGTTAAGTCCTTGATCTTTGATTATGTCAATGTCACCCCATCGGGGTGTCCACGGCATCGTTGGGGTTAAGCCACTTAGTCATGGAGGCAAGTGAATGCGCAACAAGGGATCTCTAACCTTCAAACCGTTTGAGGGAGAATACTCTATGATATGATTTAGAATCTCTGGCCAGAGTATGAATGAGATTTAGAAAAGTCGTTCTAAATCACATTCAAGGAAATCATATAAGAACACGAATCACATTGGATAGTAGACATGAATAAATAAACTATCAAACCAAACAATGTGGTCAGGAGTATTAGATTAGAGAAAGACCGTATTGCATTTGTAATCCTAAACTGAATAGGTTCTTAACCTCTTCTGATTAGCTTGGGTAACCATGACATACGGCTAGGTGTCACTCATGGTTTGTGGAAGCCCTAAAAGTGTATTATCACTAAAGGGAGAATTGAAAGTAAGTTTCAATTCATAATCGATTTGAAAGAGTTTTGATCACCCACTGCCTCGCTAAAAGGAACCTAATGGATCGTACACCGTATAAGGTGGAGATGGATGAAACAAACTAAATGAGTAAGAATAATTGAATAGTTTAATTATTTATGGCAAGGATTAATTAATATGTTAATTAATCAAACGAATAAGTTCGTTAAAGACCTCGGGATAGGTTTTGGACCTTAAGGCCCAATGGGCTTCGAACGTCAAGCCCATTGACTTAAGTTGTATGACAACTTAATGAATAATGATTCACTAAGACCCAAAAGCCCAAACAACCCCCCATGGCCGGCCATATAGAGAAAGGGTAGTAAACTTGCTTTAATTACAAGTTTGCCACTCAAATGAATAAAGGTATAAATATGACTTTATAGCCTTTTATTCATTAAGGGTTTGTTTTGGGGAAAATTGGTGAGAATTGTCTCTCCATTTCTCTCTAGAAAGGCCGGCCACCATGGAAGTTGTAGCTAGCCATCTATTCTTCCATGGTCACTCATTTATCATCCATGCTCTCCTTGGTGTAGATCCATCCAAATCCATGGATCTAAGATGCAAGGAATGAAGGCCCTATCTCTTGGGTGATTAGCCTTTGTTTAAATACGAAGAGGAATCTACAAAGGTATATATTTCAACTCACTTTGTTTTGAGTTGATTCTTGGTTCACCAATCTACTAGGCTTTGAATTTCTTGGTTAATGTTTTGTTTTAAGTGCATGCTAGCATGATTCCGCCTTTAATTGTTAATTGCATGCTTATTGATGTTGCTTAAATGAACATGTTTTCACAAAAATATTCCTTCAAGTGGTATCAGAGCCTAGGTCTAGTAGTTGGTGAATCCTTTTGGGTTTTGTGGTTCATAGTTTGTGATTTAAAAGTTGTAATTGTTACAAGCTTTATTCTTGTTTCTTTGAATGTAAATTTTGCTAGAAAATTTGCCATCTCAAATGTTGTAGATGTAGTTCATATGAGCATGAATATTGGAGCTAAAATTTGGTGCCATGACTTTGGGAATTTTCGGCCAAATACAAAGGGTGGATTTTTGGGTTCTTGTTTGACTTGTTAAAAGTGTTTTCAAGTGACTTTTGGAACCCTTATGTACCCTAGTTTGGTTAGATGTTATTTCCCTAAAGTTTGAATGGTTTTGGAATGTTTTTGGGTGGAAAAAGTTCATGGAAAAATTTTGGGTTTTTCATGAATGTTCTTCATTGTTCTTGACATTTTTGCCAAGAACAAAAAGGTTTGTGTTTTGATTCAAAGTTTTGATTTATTTCATAAAGCTTATGTTTTATGCATTTTCAAATGTTTAAATGTTTTAGATATTTGTTTAAATGGTGTAAGAGGTGTAAGAGATGTAAGAGATATGGTGATGGGTGTGTAAGGATTAATTTCCTTTCACACACACCACTTGCACCACTTGCAAGCTTTATGTCAAAACTCACAAATCAACACACACATCACTAACTTCTTCTTCCAAAACCGGCCACCCTACTAGTGGGGGTACTTTTGGGGCTTTTATGCAATTACATAAAGTTTTGATACTTTTGTGTATTTGCACTTTGGCCCAAAAGTTAACGTTTTTACGTTTAGGTCCAAAAACGCTAAAGGACAAATTGTTTTGATCCTTTAATGAAGTTTTTGCATTGATTAAATTTTGGGTTCTAATGTAATTACATGAAGTAGTGGACTTTTGTGTCTTTACAAAGTGACCCCAAAAGTTTTGCAATATAGCCCAAAAGTTGAGGTTAATTGCTTTATGGCCCAAAAGTTGTGGTTATTGCATATTGGCCCAAATTAAGTAGAGAACAAAATTGTTTTGTCTCTTTAAATGAGAATTGGATTTTCATTTTGTTTAGCTCCATTTAAATCAATTTTATGGATACAAAAACCAAATGAAAATGTTGCATTCAATTTAATTAGTTAAAGTGTTAATTAATTAAAGGGTGATTATGAACCTAAGCCTAATATAATTGAGCTATGTGATAGGCCGTTTCAAATTTGTTTGAACCATGGGAATGTGTAGATTAATTTTGGTTGTAATTTGATTTGATCAAATGTTGTAAAAGGGCTTAAGCTCTTCTTTACTTTAAAGTAATTTATTTTATGCAAATGTTGTAATGAGCATAAGCTCACCTTTACTTTGAAGTACTTCTTTCTTGCTTTATATGATATGCATGAAAATGAAGTAGTTGGGTCCAACGCCCCTAAGACAACACACCTTAATATGATTAAACGCGTAACTAAAATCAATCACCATCCCTAGACCGAGATTCAACACAAGGCTCGTGTTGAATCTAAACAAAGGTTCATAGTCATCCTAAGGCCCTAAGGCAACTATATAGTCCATCAAATGAATGCAAAGGTTATGTTAGTAGTATCATATACTCTTGCTTTAAAAACCGTTTTATAAGCATAGTGGGAGTATTATATACAACTAAAAACAATCATATGGACCAATAGTTGTAATAGGACCAAAATTGTTTTAATAGAGATTAAAATGTATATTTATATGTGATGAGACCTAAAACCCTCAACCAAACAATTATTAAGTTGATAAGCGTGAGAGTGCTTTGAACACTCTTTCGTAGGCCTTCCACCGTGGTGGCTCCAATCGTTTATGACTTGTACACCGGCTTCACCCTATCATGGGGGAGTACAAAGTGCATGCTTATACTCAGGAGGAATCCATAAACATATGATGAGGTTAGTGTAGGCAACGAGGATGGCCGACATCGTATCATCGTGAGGCTATTCTTGAACCCCTTCACGAACTAAGCATGGTGGGAATGACTTAACTAAGTGCAATGGAGCCAACATCATATCATTGTGAGGTGACATTCTCTAGAGGCCAAATAAGATGGGTACTTGCATTAGTTGCAAATGAGTAAGTGTACTCTCTCATTATTATTAATGCTAGCCAACATCATATCATTGTGAGGTGGGCTTGGTAATAGTGAGCCTCCCATACCCTACTAAGAGTTTCATCCAAAACTCTCGAATTCCAATGAGGGATATGGAATTTGCCAAAAATAGTGGGTGGTGCTATTTTGATTTAAAGACCCGAATCAAATGGCTTAAAATCAATCAATTTATATTCGTTATGTATTTGTTTACCAATATATTTGCAAACGCTATCCAACACTTGACAAATAAAACCGAATGTTTTAGTTTCCGGACTTAGTACCACAATCCCAAAGAATGTCTTATAAAGATTGCATATGTATCTAAGTAGTCTCATCCTCACAATCTTCCTAATGATAATGTATCATTGGAAGAACATGTTAGAAAAGTCTATCATGAAGAGGACAACACAAACAACCAATGCTTAATCCTTTGTTAAATGAACAAAGGAACTTACGAAGATTAGCATAATGACAAGGACACTTTTAGTGTTATTAGTTCTTCACTTACAAATTGTTGTATGAAGAAATAATAGTTGCTTTGAACAACCCTTAGTCAATGCAAACACTAGTGCTTGTTTCTTTGTTAAATGAACAAAGAACTTGAGAAGAAAGTACAAAGGCATGGACACTTTATGTGCCATGATTCTTCACTTACAAATTGTTGTATGAAGAAATGAGAGTTGCCTTGTACAACTCTTGAAGGTTTGTAATTATGTTTAGAACATAATGGTTGGTTGACAAAAATAGTCCATTAACATGGACTTATGATGATTTTGAATCATTAAGTGTTGAAGTGATAAACCACTTAATGAGACGGAAACTAGGCAAGGACTTCACCTTTGTGTCCCTATCCTAATCGTTCACTGAGTTTATTGTAAACTATATAGTGAACAATAACCACATGCTCTCCAAAATGTTTGATGTGTATAACACAATTGAAATAAGTTTCAAGAGAGATAGTGGGAGTTTAGGGACCATGACTATTGTAGTCAAAGGAGAAGTCAAATGAAGAAGATAAAATTAACTCCAAGGGAACAAACTTTCTTTATGAAAGGATGGACATTGGAAGGGGTATTTGCAAGAAATGTCTTGCAAGTGTCAAGAACACACCTTTCGAAGGCGTTGTAAATTGTTCTTGAATAGTTCAAAACAGTTGGTTCTTCTACTTGAATGCTTGATTCCGTATTAGTAACTATGTTTTACAATCGTTGTAAAAGTGTGGCTAATAAGAAGTAGAAGATTAATGAGAGAAGAGAAAGTACTTCACATTCGGAAAGTGAATAAAATATAGATTTCTGCGAAAGCAGATGGTACTTACTTCCTCATATGAACTACCAAAGAAATTGGAAAAACCAAAGATTGTCTTTACATTCCAATTTTAAGGAATTTGATTCCGTCACTATAGTAGAGATGGATAAATGCTTTGTTTGACAAAATATTGTTCTTTATTAATCAATGATTGGATTATAGTAATCTAATTGATTGTCTCTATAGTAGAGATGATATGGTAGTGTTAACTGTTTAGAATAAAACGATGCTTAAAACCCAAAAGGTTGCAAGGTAGTGACTAATCCCAACTAAAGTTGTGATACCTCTAAAAACATAAATTACGAGTTAGTCATAGATGGATACTTAGGATCGTTAGATCCGGATCCAATGCCTTCTTGTTAAAATTGTATAGAGGCAAAATGTTTGAATCTTCATTCTTTTGGAAAGAATAAAGAATCACAAAGTTGTTGAGGTTAATTCACTTAGATGTTAGTGGCACTTGTCCACAACATAATACTACTCATGTTGTATGACATTCACCGAAGATCACCCTCGGTTGGACTATAGTTTATTTTAAATAAACATAAGTCCGAATACTTTGCAAAAGGTTTCAAAGAATTCAAGAAATGTAAGTTGATGAGCAAGACGTCTAAAGTATTTACATCCTTAGATTTGATCCAAGGAATGGTAACACTTTAGAATAGTTTTCTTGAAAGATATCAAGGAAAGAAGCATCATAAGATAATAGATTTCTCCATTAGGAGAAGAACGAACTAGAATAAGATTTAGTTCGTTAGATGTTATCTATTACCCATATATAGGATATATACTTCTAAAAACAATATGATTGTCAATTAGAAGATCTTCCAAATTTTTCATGACTCCATAAGATGTAGTTGGAAAGAAAGACAAATCTTAAGCATGTTAAGATTTGGGGTTGTGTGTTAATACACAATATTTGTTTGATAACAATCTTGTAGGATATCCTTAAATTAACTTTTGGATATCGCTTCTATAAACCAACTAACAAATGTTGTTTTGTTGGGTAGTTCATTGTAATCCTACAATGTGATTTGCCTAAGAGCAAATGAACGAAGGATAGAACTCAAAGAATGGGTTCTTTGAGAGACAAGAAAGTAATCAACAAATATAACAACCTAGTTCCTATACCAAAAGCTCCAAGGTAGTCGAGAAGGATTTATAAACCGTCTCAGTTGAATGGTTTGAACTTTATGACTATGTCATAGAGTTGCACCTCTTAATTCGAAAGAAATAAGAATGAAAATCCTTATGACTACATTGAGTGCATATACGATATATACTCATGGGAATGGTAAAGTACCATTTGACCCGAAATAATGAAACCTTCATAAGCTAATTGGTAGCTTAAGGTGACTACAATCAAAGAGAATGGTTGACTTTGAAGGAACCATTTTTGACGTAGTCTTAGTTTCAATTAATTCGAAGATTGCTAGCTACAATTAAATGGTGATTCAATGTTTGGACATAATATAGGTTTCCGAAACCATTATTAAGATAGTCTTGATAATATATGTCTAAAACTATGAATCACAAGACATGTAAGTTGTAGAGATCCATCCATCATGGATCTTAGCAAGCTAGTGGGAGCTATAAGCGTCTTATGAGAGAAAGGTCAAATCGTTTGCTTTCTCATAAAGATGTAAATGAATCTTTTGTTTACTAGGTTTACAAAAGATTAGTGGGAGTTAGTCATATTCCTAAATTTGTATGTATATATATATATAAATATATATGTGATATATATGAATGTATATATGATTTATTAATTTTGGAAATGAAATGAATATTTCTTCGTTAAAGTTATGACTTTAAGCATTCTATAACGATAGAATGTATATGGGAGACATAGTCTATATACATGGGATGGAAATCTATATTGATAGATTTCAAGATATAATTTGATTATATCAATCCCTAATAATAGACAAAAGTTGCTAGGAAGTTTCTCATATGATGATAAACTTCAATTAGAAGGATGACTCTAGTGTGACTAGCAAGTTGCCCTTCTCAAAGGGAACGTACCCTTTGACTCCCAAAGAAATAATGCGTAAATAGAATCCTTTATGCATACGCACAAAGGTGATTTATGTATTTCATATTGTATGAAAAACATTGATATGAGTTGTACCTAGAACGGTACAAGATGATATCAGTGCAAGCCCAGGATCAGAACCATGGCAACTGTCAAGTGAATCCTTAAGTATTTAAGAAATACTAAAGGATAGATTCCTCAAAGAATGAGGAAGAATTAGAGTAACGTAATGGAAGCGTAAATGTATTAGATTATGAATCTAATCCATCATTGGATGTTTCTTCATTATGAATGAAGAGATAAACAGATATCTCTTTATTATGACTAAAGAGATATTTGGATGGAAACATTAAAGTAATGACTTTAGTGTGTTCCATTATGAATGCAAAATATATTGCCATATAGAAGTTTGCAACAATGTTGTTTGGATGGGAAAGTTCATTTAGTGAACTCTCTATTCGGTTCCAACCAGAAAGTGTATCTAGTGTACTGACACTATGACACTAATGGGGCGATAGCTCAAGCCAGGGAATCAAGGTCTCATCAAGGTCCGAACTCATATGAGAGACTGAACCACATGATTAAGAATCATGTATAATGGTGACATCGTTATTCTCAAGGTTGCTTCTATGGATAACATATAGATATCCATTGCCTAGGCCTACTATTCAGCCATTTATGAAATGACTACAAAAGAGGTATCATCACTGATGACTAAGCTGATTGGCTCTAGTGCAAGTGGGAGATTGTTGGAAATGTGCTCTAAAACCAATCATGTGATGATACTTTACGGACATTTCACATGTTAAACTAATCTAGTTTAATATAAAAGGCAAAGATTATTGTTTGAGCCGTCTCATATAAATGTTATATGCTTAAACGATAAAGTCCAAGGAATATGTGATTGGAAGAATGTAATCTAATGAAGTTAGATTCATGAGACCATTCTTTCGTAGACACATCCTAAATGTTCCTGATCATAGGATTGCCAATTGGGCATTGACAGTCCGTCAAGATCGGTACGTGCTATGTCTTCTCTCAGGGAGAGTGACTAGTCTCGAGTCATTGGTGTGTGTGACATCAAGACAAGTACGTAGGTGCTCAGTAGAGAATGAGTTCACTGAACGCGATCAACGAAGAGTTCTCATACTCATGTCACATGAGAACTCATGTTTGGGATAATGCAAATTAGTCCTTTGACCTGAGGCATCACAGTTGTCTTGTGGTTAAGTCCTTGATCTTTGATTATGTCAATGTCACCCCATCGGGGTGTCCACGGCATCGTTGGGGTTAAGCCACTTAGTCATGGAGGCAAGTGAATGCGCAACAAGGGATCTCTAACCTTCAAACCGTTTGAGGGAGAATACTCTATGATATGATTTAGAATCTCTGGCCAGAGTATGAATGAGATTTAGAAAAGTCGTTCTAAATCACATTCAAGGAAATCATATAAGAACACGAATCACATTGGATAGTAGACATGAATAAATAAACTATCAAACCAAACAATGTGGTCAGGAGTATTAGATTAGAGAAAGACCGTATTGCATTTGTAATCCTAAACTGAATAGGTTCTTAACCTCTTCTGATTAGCTTGGGTAACCATGACATACGGCTAGGTGTCACTCATGGTTTGTGGAAGCCCTAAAAGTGTATTATCACTAAAGGGAGAATTGAAAGTAAGTTTCAATTCATAATCGATTTGAAAGAGTTTTGATCGCCCACTACCTCGCTAAAAGGAACCTAATGGATCGTACACCGTATAAGGTGGAGATGGATGAAACAAACTAAATGAGTAAGAATAATTGAATAGTTTAATTATTTATGACAAGGATTAATTAATATGTTAATTAATCAAACGAATAAGTTCGTTAAAGACCTCGGGATAGGTTTTGGACCTTAAGGCCCAATGGGCTTCGAACGTCAAGCCCATTGACTTAAGTTGTATGACAACTTAATGAATAATGATTCACTAAGACCCAAAAGCCCAAACAACCCCCCATGGCCGGCCATATAGAGAAAGGGTAGTAAACTTGCTTTAATTACAAGTTTGCCACTCAAATGAATAAAGGTATAAATATGACTTTATAGCCTTTTATTCATTAAGGGTTTGTTTTGGGGAAAATTTGTGAGAATTGTCTCTCCATTTCTCTCTAGAAAGGCCGGCCACCATGGAAGTTGTAGCTAGCCATCTATTCTTCCATGGTCACTCATTTATCATCCATGCTCTCCTTGGTGTAGATCCATCCAAATCCATGGATCTAAGATGCAAGGAATGAAGGCCCTATCTCTTGGGTGATTAGCCTTTGTTTAAATACGAAGAGGAATCTACAAAGGTATATATTTCAACTCACTTTGTTTTGAGTTGATTCTTGGTTCACCAATCTACTAGGCTTTGAATTTCTTGGTTAATGTTTTGTTTTAAGTGCATGCTAGCATGATTCTGCCTTTAATTGTTAATTGCATGCTTATTGATGTTGCTTAAATGAACATGTTTTCACAAAAATATTCCTTCAAAAGGATCTAGAAAACTTAGGGTTTAAACTATGGTATTCGGGCACAAATAGAACGAGAAACGGTGTTGGCATCATCGTGGACAAGACCTTGACACAAGATGTTGTAGATGTCAAGAGGGTAGGAGATAGAATCATGGCAATCAAGATTGTAATAGGACAAGAACTTATCAATGTGATTAGTGCGTACGCACCTCAAGTAGGGTTGGATATGAGTTCGAAGGAGAAATTTTGGGAAGACCTTGGAGACTTGGTGCAAGGAATTGCTCAGACGGAGAAGTTATTTATAGGAGGAGATTTAAATGGACACGTGGGCAGGGAGACAGGCAACTATGGAGGTTTTCATGGTGGCCATGGTTTTGGGGAGAGAAACGAGGATGGGGAAGCTATCTTGGATTTTGCAATGGCATATGATCTCTTCTTAGCCAACACATTCTTTAAGAAGAGAGAAGAACATGTGATCACCTACAAGAGTGGGTCGTCAAAAACACAAATAGATTTTCTTCTAATGAGGAAAGGGGATCGTATAACTTGTAAGGATTGCAAATTTATACCAGGAGAAAGCGTGGCTAATCAACATCGCTTGTTGGTGATGGATGTACATATCAAAAGAGTGAGAAAAAAGAACAAGACTTGGAAGTGCCCAAGGACTAGATGGTGGAATCTAAAAGAAGAAAAACAAGCCATTTTCAAAGAGAAAGTAATCACCCAGTGTGTGTGGGATAGAGAGGGGGAAGCTAACCAAATGTGGGATTCCATGGCTAGTTGTATCCGAAAAGTAGCAAAAGAGGTATTAGGAGAGTCCAAGGGCTTTGCCCCACACCAAAAGGAATCTTGGTGGTGGAATGAGGAGGTACAAGCAAAGGTGAAGGCTAAGAAGGAATGTTGTAAAGCCTTATACAAGGATAGGACCGATGAAAATGGTGAAAGGTATAGAAAAGCGAAGCAAGAGGCGAAGAAAGCTGTGAGAGAAGCTAAGCTAGCGGCTTATGACGATATGTATAAGCGACTAGATACCAAAGAAGGAGAGTTGGATATCTATAAACTAGCTAGAGCAAGGGAAAAGAAGACAAGGGACCTAAACCAAGTGAGGTGCATCAAGGATGAGGATGGAAAGGTTCTTGCTACAGAGAACGCGGTTAAAGACAGATGGAAAGGTTATTTTCATAATCTTTTCAATGAAGGACATGAAAGGAGTGCTTCTTTAGGGGAGTTGAGTAACTCAGAAGAGTGTAGAAACTACTCTTTTTATCGTAGAATCCGGAAGGAATAAGTGGTTGTAGCTTTGAAGAAGATGAAGCATAGAAAAGCAGTAGGCCCAGACGATATACCAATCGAAGTGTGGAAAGTTTTGGGAGAGACAGGTATAACATGGCTCACTGACCTTTTCAATAGGATTTTGAAAACGAAGAAGATGCCGAATGAGTGGCGAATGAGCATTTTGGTGCCTATCTACAAGAATAAGGGCGATGTACAAAATTGCATGAACTATAGGGGTATTAAGCTAATGAGTCATACAATGAAGCTCTGGGAGAGAGTCATTGAGCATAGATTGAGGCAAGAGACACGGGTTTCGGACAACCAATTCGGGTTCATGCCAGGGCGCTCAACCATGGAGGCAATCTATCTCTTACAAAGATTGATGGAAAGATATAGAGATGGGAAAAAGGATTTACACATGGTCTTTATAGATTTGGAAAAAGCGTATGATAGGGTCCCAAGAGACATTCTTTGGAGGATTTTAGAGAAGAAAGGAGTACGAGTAGCATATATCCAAGCTATATAGGATATGTATGAAGGAGCAAAGACTGCCGTAAGAACTCATGAAGGACAAACCGAAAGCTTTCCCATAACTGTAGGATTACATCAAGGCTCATCCTTAAGTCCTTACCTTTTTGCGTTGGTAATGGATGAGTTAACAGGACATATTCAAGGTGATATTCCTTGGTGTATGCTTTTCGCAGACGATATAGTGTTGATAGATGAAACTCAGGAAGGGGTAAATGCAAAGCTTAACCTTTGGAGAGAAGTGTTGGAATCTAAAGGTCTTCGCCTAAGCCGATCAAAGACAGAATATATGGAGTGCAAGTTCAGTGCAAATAGAGGCCAAAACGAGTTAGGGGTGAGGATCGGAGATCAAGAAATACCAAAGAGCGACCGTTTTCGTTACCTAGGATCTATCTTGCAAAAGAACGGAGAATTAGATGGAGATCTCAACCATAGAATACAAGCTGGATGGATGAAGTGGAAGAGTGCATCCGGCGTGTTGTGTGATCGCCGTATGCCACTGAAGCTCAAGGGAAAATTTTATAGGACGGCAATAAGGCCGGCGATGCTGTATGGCACAGAATGTTGGGCGATGAAGCATCAACACGTACACAAAATGGGTGTAGCGGAGATGAGGATGCTTCGTTGGAGGTGTGGGCACACGAGAAAGGATAAGATTAGGAATGAGGATATCCGGGGTAAAGTAGGAGTAGCCGAAATTGAAGGAAAGATGAGAGAAAATCGGTTACGGTGGTTTGGACATGTGCAAAGAAGGCCTACTGACGCTCCGATTAGAAGATGCGACTATGGGACAGAGGTTCAGAGCCGAAGGGGTAGAGGAAGACCTAGGAAAACTTTGGAAGAGACCCTAAGAAAAGACTTAGAGTACTTGGATCTAACGGAGGACATGACACAGGACAGAACACAATGGCGTTCTAAGATTCATATAGCCGATCCTACTCAGTGACTTGGATTTTCCAAGTCTCCAACCGAGAAGTTTTCCTCACTCGGGAAATTAAGGGAACACTACCTCAACCTATATGATCCACTCACAAAGCTTCAACATACAAGCTTCAATAAAAGAAAATTCAAAGAACTTAGCGAAGAAGGCTTTGGTGTATTTAACACAATACGTTGAAATGAAGGAAAGCTTATTTATTGATATCCCCGATAAGTTACAAATATGTACATATACTTGAGTCAAAATAAACAAACAAGAGGGAGCCTTCACAAAGGTTGCTTAGGAGAAGTCTCAGCAGTCGGTAGAGCCCCAGAAAGAGAAGGCACCGGAGGGGGATCATTCGGAGCCTCAGTACTGGACAAAACCTTAGAAGGATGAGGCATCAGAGGTTGATCATTTGGAGCTTCATTATGCGGTACAGCCTCAGAAGACGAAGGCAATAAATGCCTTTGGAACAAACCCACAAATCTCTGATGATCAAGTAAAACCTGACCATCAGATTCCTTCATCTGGTCAAGCTTCCTCTTCATGTTTGTAGCATAGTCATGTGCGAGCCGGTGTAACTGTTTATTCTCATGCTTGAGCCCTCTAATCTCCTGTTTGAGACTCATCACTTCAGCCGCCAATGATTCAACTTGGCGGGTTCGAGCAAATAGGCGTTGGGCCATATTAGACACAGAACCTGCACACTGAACACTGAGAGCCAGAGAATCCTTAACAGCCAACTCATCAGATCGTTTGGAAAGTAGTCTGTTATCTTTGGGAGTGAGAAGGTTCCTGGCCACTACCGCAGCGGTCATATCATTCTTCATCACGGAATCCCCAACGGTAAGAGGACCAGTAGGGGAGACGAAGGATGGGCGCCATATGTTGTCTGGAGAAGGCGGGGCTGCCTCTTCAACAAGGTTCAAGTCAAAACGACGGTCGGAGGGGCCAGACATTTTCAAAGGTGTTGAAGAGAGAAGAGGTCGGACAAATCAAGATCTTAGAAGTGCAAGAATGGAGCTTCTACTGGTGGATATTCAAGTGTGCTTTGGAACTTAATGTCAGCCCCTATAAAAATCTGCACTCGACGAAGCTTCAGAAATCGAAGAGGCGCCTGCTCAGAAATCGAATAGGCATTTGCTTTCTCAAAAGCTGGGCTGCTCAGAGACCACGAGGGTCGATCTCAGAAATCGAAGAGGCGTTTGCTTTCTCAAAAGCTGGGCTGCTCAAAGACCACGAAGGCCGATCTCAAAAATCGAAGAGGCTTGCTTTCTCAAAAGCTGGGCTGCTCAGAGACCACGAGGGCCGATCTCAGAAATCGAAGAGGCACCAACTTTTCCAGCCTTGTCAGCACCTGTCACACGCACACTCAGCTTTGTGGAAATTATGGGCATTCTGTCGAAGATTTCTGGCGAAATAGAAAGCACATGAATCGTACTGTTCAATCACCCACTTCCTACACGCAACAGTAGCTCATGGGTACCACAGATAACTTTGCCAAAGTTCTCTGACAAAGTGGAGACATGTGAAGCTTGCAGCTCCCACTACATCGCTCTGACCAAGAAGGTAAAAGAATTGCAAAGAAACAACACTAACAAAGTTTAGACACATAAATTTTGAAGGTCTAGCTACCATATTATTACCCACAAGGGTAAAGGAACAGTACCACTGCTGGATAATTGGAAAGTCCCGGTGTGTCAACCTCTGTGCTTCGTGGCAAGGTAGACTAGCAAACATGCCCAACCTTTACTCACATTCGAGAAAACACTCCCAACAAGATTGCTTGCTCCAAAATCGAAGAGCCACCGCCCTCCGAATCTCGAGAGCCAGACTCCCAACATGATTACTTTCTCAAAAATGGAAGAGAGGGTAAAGGAACAGTACCACTGCTGGATAATTGGAAAGTCCCTGTGTGTCAACCTTTGTGCTTCGTGGCAAGGTAGACTAGCAAACGTGCCCAACCTTTACTCACATTCGAGAAAACACTCCCAACAAGATTGCTTGCTCCAAAATCGAAGAGGCACTGCCCTCCGAATCTCGAGAGCCAGACTCCCAACATGATTACTTTCTCAAAAATCGAAGAGACACCGCTCTCCGAATCTCGAGAGCCAGACCCCAGCAGGATTGCTTTCTCAAAAATCGAAGAGGCATCGTTCTCCGAATCTCGAGAGCCAGATCCCTGACAGGATTGCTTGTTCGAAAACCGAAGAGGCACCACTTTCCCAACTTCAAGAGCTGGATCTCCTTGGATAAAGCTTGTCTGTAATCTTCACACGCAACATCAGCTTTCCAGATACCACATACCACTTTTTCAAAGTGCTCTGACAGAGTTAAAACATGTGAAGCTGGCAGCTCCCACTACCGTGCTATGATCAAGCAGGGTAAAGGAATAGCATTATTACTTGATGTTAGAGAGACTCCTATATATGTCGACCTCCATCTCTAACGGACAGGCAGACCTGCAAAAATGCTCAACCATTTCTCTTATCTGAGAGGGCACTCCCAACGAAGCCTTTCGAAATATTCAGCTTTCTTTCCCCCCGATAATACCTCTGTAAACAAGCTATACTAGAGCAAGAATATCTCATATCATCAGGGTTAAAAGCAAGAGTATCCCATATCATGCTTTTTCCCTGTCTTTTCCTTTGGCCTTGTTCTTACCTGCAAGACAAGGAGAAAGAGAGCAATCAGTCAGCACTTGGAATCAAGCTTCCAGCCAGGAACTGACTGGCTGGAACCCCTTACCTGATTACTTACCTGGCATTGCTCTCGAGTACTCATCTTCAACATCTTATGCTTCCAGGGAAGATACCGCATCTGCCTGAGGAACAGATAGGGCAAGTGAGAAGGATACAAGGAAGCATGTGGAGACAAGCGTAACAGCACACGTGCCGATACATCCACTACTCTGTCAAAAGCAAAAGTATCCCATATCAGCAGGGTCGAACGTACTCTAGATTTGATGGACTTGTTTTGACCCTCAAATTCTTCAGTCGGCCTTATACTCTGGAGGAAACCAGAAAACCCTCCAGCCCAGTTCAAGAATAAGCCTGTGGAAAGTTACTTCTTCAAAAGCAAAAGTATCCCATATCATCTCTTCTCATTTTTTTTCTCTTTATCCTTCATGCTGCCTGCAAGATAGGGAGAATGTGAACAATCAGCCGGAGCTCTGATTGCTTACCTTGTCTGTCACCTCTTTCAGCAGATCCCCTAGCTCGGCGACTTGGGGGACTCCTACTACATGGTTTGTATCGCGCTTGACCAAGCATGAAACTACAAGTAAGCTTCAAGTGAAATTGATACATTACCTTGTGCATCTCCACCAGTTACAGATACCACCCCTGGATGGAGGAAGAGTACTTCCAGAGAAGATGCCACATCTACCTATGAGACAGATAAGACAAGTCAAGACGATACCACACTCCGATACTTAGAAGTTTCGTGGCTACGAGATCATTCTCCCACAATATTTCCTAATGTCATTTGTACTAAATCATTCACTTGTACTCACTAAAGGAGAGCTTGAACCTATGTACTTGTGTAAACCCTTCACAATTAATGAGAACTCCTCTATTCCGTGGACGTAGCCAATCTGGGTGAACCACGTACATCTTGTGTTTGCTTTCCTATCTCTATCCATTTATATACTTATCCACACTAATGACCGGAGCAATCTAGCGAAGATCACAAAAAGTGACCGTTTTCGCTACCTAGGATCTATCTTGCAAGAGAACGGAGAATTAGATGGAGATCTCAACCATAGAATACAAGCTGGATGGATGAAGTGTAAGAGTGCATCCGGCGTGTTGTGTGACCGTCGTAGGCCACTGAAGCTCAAGGGAAAATTTTATAGGACGGCAATAAGGCCAGCGATGTTGTATGGCATAGAATGTTGGGCGGTGAAGCATCAACACGTACACAAAATGGGTGTAGCGGAGATGAGGATGCTTCGTGGGATGTATGGGCACACGAGAAAGGATAAGATTGGGAATGAGGATATCCGAGGTAAAGTAGGAGTAGCCAAAATTGAAGGAAATATGAGAGAAAATCGGTTCCGGTGGTTTGGACATGTGCAAAGAAGGCCTACTGACGCTCCGGTTCGAAAATGTGACTACGGGACAGAGGTTCAGGGCTGAAGGGGTAGAGGAAGACCTAGGAAAACTTTGGAAGAGACCCTAAGAAAAGACTTGAGTACTTGGATCTAACGGAGGACATGACACAAAACCGAGCGCAATGGCGTTCTAGGATTCATATAGCCGACCCCACTTAGTGGGAAAAGGCTTTGTTGTTGTTGTTGTTGTTGTAAGAATCACAGAGGCTAAACTACATAGGGTAAATGGTATTTTTCTTTAAAGAATAGAATAAAGGGGGATTAGAGGTAAAACTAATTTATAATTTTTAGCATAAAACTATTATTTACTACCTCTCCTCTACTAAATATACATTAAATAATAATAAGTATTGAAATTGAGTAGGCTATAAGCATGAGTTTAC
Source organism: Malus sylvestris (assembly GCF_916048215.2). Taxonomy (NCBI): domain Eukaryota; kingdom Viridiplantae; phylum Streptophyta; class Magnoliopsida; order Rosales; family Rosaceae; genus Malus; species Malus sylvestris. The sequence continues at coordinate 33,916,885 of NC_062275.1, forward strand.
AAAAGAATAGATATATTCACGAACACTTCCAACACAGCCTTATTAATATTTTGTCAGTGATCATTTTCAATTCATTCAATCTGAACAACCGACAATTAAGAGAAGTGTAAAAAGTAAAAATAAGTGCATGGATAACACTACCCTTACAGAAAACCTCCCTGGGCTATAGCCCACCTTAGCCTTGTGGGTGGCTACGCCATTGGGCACACCATGGTACTTCACAATCTTCGATATGAATAACTTAGCTAATCGGCTTAATGGATACTTTTCCCTCACTGGAATAAAGTGTGCTAACTTAGTAAGCCGATCAACTATCACCCAAATGCTGTCATAACCATTCTATGTATGGGGAAGCTTGTACACAAAATCCATGGTAATATTTTTCCCATTTCCACTGTGGAACGAGAAGTGGCTGCATCAACCCAAACGATTTCTTCCTTTCAGCTTTAACCTGTTGGCAAATGGCACACCTACTCACATACTCGACAATTTCTCTTTTCATACCCAGCCAATAATAAAAAGGTCAAATGGTATGATACATCTTGGTACCTCTTGGATGCATTACATATGCTGAAATATGTGCTTCATCTAGGATTTCTTTCTTTAACTCTGCATTATTCGGCACATACATTCTACTCTCTTGCATAAGCATGCTATCAGTTTCTCGAATTCTGAAATCTTTCTTCTTCCCTTGATTCCTTGCTTGAATTACTTCCTGGGTCTCTTCATCATTCATCTGGGCCTCGAGCACACGATCAATTAAGATTGGCCTAACTTGAAAATTTGCAAGTAAGGCTTCATCTTTATCTTCCACTCCTAACTCCACTCCAGTAGACCTCAAATCTACAAGAAGAGAAAAATGACAATCATAGATGGCATTAATTCTAACTGGAGTCTTCTTACTAAGTGCATCAGTCACTGCATTTGCACGACCAGGGTTATACTCAATCGTGTAATCATAATCACTAAGTAACTCAATCCACCTTTGCTGCCAGAGATTAAGATCTCTCTGAGTAAAAAGGTAATGAAGACTCTTATGATCCGTCAAGATCTTACATTTCTCACCATAAAGATAATGTCTCCAAATCTTCAAAGCAAAGATGATAGCTGCTAACTCCAGATCATGAGTATGGTAATTCTTTTCATAAGGTTTCAACTGTCTCGAAGCGTAAGCAATCACCCTACCATGTTGCATCAATCACAACCCAGACCATTCAAAGAAACATCACTGTAAACCTCAAAATTACCACTATCATCAGGGAGTGCTAAAGGTGCATGAATGAGATAATACTTCAATTGCTGAAAACTTTGCTCACAATTATCATCCCACTCAAACTTAACATCCTTTCTGGTCAACCTCGTTAATGGTAAAGCAATCACTGAAAAATCCTTAACAAACCGTCTATAATAGCCTGCAAGGCCGAGAAAACTTCATACTTCAATGACGGTTCGAGGTTGTTCCTAATTCTCCACAGTTGCCACTTTTTGAGAATCCACTCGGATGCCTTGAGCTGATATAACATGTCCCAAAAATGCCACATGATCTAACCAGAATTTGCATTTGCTAAATTTATCATATAACTGGTGTTCCCTCAAACTTTTCTACACCAATTTAAGATGTCTAGCATGCTCTGCTATAGTCTTAGAGTATACCAAAATATCGTCAATGAAGACTGTTTGTACCATCTTAACCAATCCCGAAACTGCTGAGCACCGGTCAACGTTATACCATCAAAGATCCAGAAGAGTTTCCCTCCAACCAGGAGGCCAATCATAGCGCGTTGACATCAGAAGCCAATCATAGCGCGACACGTGTCAACATCAGAAGCCAATCACAACATGACACGTGTTAATGTCAAAATGAAACTATAAACTCTCTTCTATAAATAGAGATCATTCTCTCACAATATTTCCTAATGTCATTTGTACTAAATCATTCACTTGTACTCACTAAAAGAGAGCTTGAACCTATGTACTTGTGTAAACCCTTCACAATTAATAAGAACTCATCTACTCCGTGGACATAGCCAATCTGGGTGAACCACGTACATCTTGTGTTTGCTTCCATGTCCCCATCCATTTACATACTTATCCACACTAGTGACCGAAGCAATCTAGCGAAGGTCACAAACTTAACACTTTATGTTGTACCAAAGTCCTCACTGATTTTGTGCATCAACATTTGGCGCCGTTTGTGGGAACAACACTTATTCTCACTCTCTTCAGCTTTGTCAAGCTGGTTTCCACCATTCATACACTCTCGTTTGACCAGGCATCCCTCTCCAACATGGGGAGCGAAGGAAGCCATAACACACAGAATGACACCCCTCTTGCACCTAGTGCGAAGCAACGAAAGAATGAAGGAAAGAGGGTTGTTCTTCAAGCTAAAGTCGATGAGCTAGAAGTTCAGAACAACAAGATAGCAATGAAGAATGAGGTCCTCCAGGAGTAGTATGAGAAGCTCTTTGAGATGCTCCACGAAACTAGGCGTACTCAAACATGCGAGCTCGTTGCCCTTGTGGATATCAACCATCATCTGGGTGCCCCTTAACATGGAGGGCCACCTTCTTTCGACATGGGTATCCCTGATGAGGAGCTAGCTAATCATGAAAACATTGATCAACGTGAGACTTCTCTTAACCCAACTACTTCGACCCGAAGCAGGAGAAGTGGAGGAAGACACCACCTTGCAAAAGGGTTGGAAAGATCAAAAGCCATTTATCGTGACTGCCGAGACTTCTTAAAGCAACGTCGAGAGAATCCCCTCCACATATGCTTGAAGATCAATGACCCAAGGGTTTCTGAAAGACTCAGTCCCCTCCCACGACCCAGGCCAGCTGCTAATCTAGGGAAGGAACAACAGGTCCTAGAGGAACATGAAGGTACAGGGGACTTTGAGGTATTCTGACAGACTCGCCCTAGAAGTCAGTACAACGAGTCAAAGGAAAAATCACATGTCCTTGCTCAAACTTTCTTACTTCTAAGAGGTGATGAAGACTTACAAAAGAAAATCCGAGTGATACATGACTCCACTCAGGACCTCCTTGTCCTACAGCTCTTTGAGGAAGTAAACAAGTTGAAGGCCGAACGTCAAGCTGAGATACCTGACTGGAACCAACCCAAGCCTGGCCTTCTCACAAGGAGGAGCCTCGACACCCCCCTTCAAGCAAAGACAAAACAAAATCTTGGTTTACAACTCTACACTGGAAGGGAAGACCCAATTGAACACCTTAACCTCTTTGAGTCCACCATGGCATATTGGATGCACACCGACGAATAGCGATGTCTTATCTTACCCTCCAACCTCTCTGGCAGAACTCTAAACTGGTATTGCCGTCTTCCACCTGAGACAGTAGACTCATTTGAGGAATTGAGGAAACTGTTTATCTCTCAACATATCTTCCAGACCGATCGCTAGCTTTCTGCAGATGACTTGTACACTATTCGCCAGAAGCCAGACGAGTCACTACGAGAGTATACATGTCGTTTCAGCCACGTGTATTCTCGCTGCGCTGAGGCAGATGATAAGACCGCCCTCAAGGCCTTCACGACAGGCCTACGTGATTGTTTCTTCAAGTACATGATCAATGCCAACACTTGGAAGACTTACTCTGAGGTGATGGCACATGCTTACAACCATGCCTTCGCCGAGGCAAAGACATATCAAGGGAAACCCCCCACAACCACCCTTTATCAGCAAGTAGGGAGTGGAAGCCAGATCCAACCAAATGAGAAGACCTCGACCTTCCAAATGGCAACGGTGCCTCCTCCTGCCTTACTTAATACTTTGCCAAGTCAACAGACATATCAATCTCAGGGCAAAAGGAAAGATTTTCATCCTTACCAGTCTCATTTTAGTAAAAGGAGTAAGGAACACTACCGCAATAACCAAGGGTATTGCCATGACAATCCTCGACCTCAAGTAGTCAACACAGTAGGTCAAGCACATGTTAGGACAGCCCCTACCCCGAGGTATGAGGCATACATACCTTTAAATGCCACATGCGTGGCCATTTACCCCATCATAGCACACTTGATACCGAAGCCAAAGCCGAGGCACCCAGATTACAAGCCCACGAAGAACACGAGCATGTTTTGTTGCTACCATGAGCATAACGGCCATGACGGCGAGAAGTGTATCACCCTTCGTGATCATATTGAAGCTTTGGCACGTGAAGGAAAAATTGATCAATTCCTTATTCACCCTCCAAGGGGTAACTGTAACCAATGCCAGATGAATGTGATATATTCCATAAGCGGTGGCACACCCATATCTAAATCTTCCAACAGGGCCATGAAAAATAACGAATAAGCTTTAAGGTCTGGCCACCAAGTGTTTCATGTGGAAGACATCAGGGGAGGTAAGTATTAAAAGCCTAACTGGGATCCAATATGTTTCTACCCTGAGGAAGAAAGAGGTATCATCTACCCTCACAACGACCCATTGATCGTGAAAGCTCACATAGCCAACTTTGAAGTACGACAAATCCTGGTAGACACGGGGGCTTCGATCAATATCATGTTTGCTAAAGCTTTCAGGGCATTTAATGTAGCTGAACACTTGCTCGATTGCTCGATTTTCCCTCTGATAAGCTTCTCCGGTGATATCGTGCAACTTTTGGGGAGCATACACTTACCTTTCAACATTGGTACAGGCCCTTACACAGTTACCATTACCACTAACTTCTTGGTGGTTGATTTCCCAACAACATACAATGTCATCTTCGGATGCACAGGCATCAATGATCTCAAGGCCATGGTATCCACACATATGTTGTTGATGAAATTTCCAACCCCCTATGGCAATGGTTACATCAGAGGAGATCAACTTAGTGCATGATCATGTTACAACATTTCGGTTAAGCAACAGCACCTGCTTATGCCCAAGGAAACCATTTATGTACATGACCAAGTCATAAAGACCAACCCAGACGAAGCCAACTTGGATCTTCACGATGGCAACAGTCAACCTGACAATCCTCGAGATGACTCTTTCACCCAACAAGTACAACCCGCTGAAGAGTTGGAGAATGTCTCTATCTCAAAAGATTATCTAGATCGCATGGTGAAGATTGACACCACCTTGTCACCACCCTGGTGAAGATTGGCACCACCTTGTCACCACCCATTCGGTTGGCATTAATCTCTTTTTTGCAAGAGAACACGGAGGTATTCGCCTGGTCATACGAGGACTTGCCAGGCATCTCTCCCGATATCATTTGTCATCCCTTAAGTATTGACCCCAAGACCAAGCCAGTGAGACAGAAGCAAAGATCTTATGACGCTAAACGGTACGAGGCAATGAAGGCAGAAGTTGAAAAACTCAAAGGCATAGGCTTCGTCCGCTAAGTCAATTATCCAACATGGGTAGCAAATGTTGTCCTTGTTAAGAAGAATCCGACCAAGGAAAGTCTCCTGCTCCAAAAGGTCTTTTGGAGAATGTGTGTCGATTGCACCGACCTAAATAAAGAATGCCCGAATGATAGCTTTCTTCTTCCTCTTATAGACAGATTGATAGACTCTACGGCAGGGTGTGAACTTTTGAGCTTCATGGATGCTTACTTAGGATACAACCAAATCCTCAAGAACCCTCCGGACCAAGAACACAAAGCCTTCACTACTGACAGGGGACTATATTGCTATAAAGCCATGCCCTTCAACCTAAAGAATGCAGGAGCAACTTATCAGAGACTGGTCAATTCAATGTTCGCCAAACAGATTGGGAAAAGCATGGAAGTTTACGTTGATGATGTGCTAGTCAAGAGCAAACATGCTGACCAACACATCACCAACCTGTCTAAAACTTTCAGCATTTTGAAGAGGTATCGAATGAGGTTGAACCCCAACAAATGTACCTTCGGCGTAGGCTTTGGCAAATTCTTAGGCTTCATGATAAGCCAACGAGGCATTGAGGCTAATCCCGAGAAGATTAAAGCAATCCTCGACATGAAGGAACTGGTAACTTCAAAAGACATCTAAAGCCTTACAGGCAAGATGGCAGCCTTAACTAGGTTCATCTCTAAGGCCACAGACAGATGTGCTCCTTTCTTCAAAGCACTTAAGGGAAGTAAGAAGTACATTACAGGGACTGATGAATGTGCTCAGGCATTCAAGAACCTCAAAGACTACATGAGTAAAGCCCATCTGCTTTCCAAACCTAAGATTGGTGACACTCTCATTATCTATCTGTCAGTATCGGCTTCAGCAGTAAGTTTCATTCTTATTCGAAAGGATGGTGATGTCGAACAGCCTGTCTACTACGCTAGCAAGGCCTTACAAGATACGGAGACACGATACTCCAACATTGAGAAATTGGCTCTAGCATTGGTCATGTCTGCTCGAAAACTTTGCCCTTACTTCCAAGCATACTTTACCATCGTGCTTACCAATCATCATTTTCGATAGATACTCCAAAATCCTGACACTTCTGGGCGAATGATCATATGGGTGATAGCATTGGGTGAGTTTGACATCTCCTACCAACCAAAGCTAGCTAAGAAGGGCCAAGCAGTGGCAGACTTCATTGCCGACTTCACATATCTTGTTGACATTGTTTCTACGCTTAAAGAAGTGGTTTCATTACCCTCGGAAGCTCAGAAAATATAACCAACAGCCCCAGCATGGAGTCTATATGTTGATGGCTCGTCCAACCAACAAGGTTGTGGAGCAGGACTAGTCCTTATGACCCCTGACAAAGTGGCGATGAAGTATGCTCTTCGTTTCAAATTCAAGGCGTCGAACAATGAGGCCGAATATGAAGCCCTCCTAGCAGGCTTACGTTTGGCCAAACACATTGAGGTTAAACGAATTGATATCTTCAGTGACTCCCAATTGGTGGTTAACCAGGTCACCAATAACTTTGACGCTAAGGAAAGCTCCATGGCAGCATATCTGGCACAAACACAATTGTTGCTCAAGCACTTCCACTACCATATCACCCAAATTCCTCGAGCGGTAAATAGTCATGTAGATGCTTTGGCTCGCCTTGCCTCAGCGATGGAAGACAAGATTGGGAGAAAAATTCAGGTCGAATTGTTGGCAGCACCAAGCACTATGGCTGCAGAAGTGTGCAACTTACAACAGGGGATTGTTGGATTACCCCGATTTATAGATTCCTTACTCATGGCACCCTTCCAAATAACAAAGTCCAAGCTAAGCAAATTCAATACAAGGCTACCCGTTACTTACTCATTAATGACCAATTCTACAAGCGGGGTTTTAACCTACCATACCTAAGATGCCTTACGCATGCAGAGGCGGAAACAGTCATTCGGGAAATACATGAAGGAGTCTGCAGATATCATGTTGGATCTCGATCCCTAGCATACAAGGCTTTTCGCTAAGGATATTACTGGCCAACAGTCCACCAAGATGCCATCAAAATATCCCACTCATGTGATAAGTGTCAACATTATGCAACTATTCCTCACTCCCCTCCCAAGCTGCTCACTCCTATGATCAGCCCTTGGCCCTTCGCCCAATGGGGTTGATTTAATCGACCCAATACCTACAGGGAAGGGCAAGGTTCGCTATGCAATCGTTGCAGTTGACTACTTCACAAAGTGGGCAGAAGTAGAACCCTTGGCAACCATTACTAAGGTAAAAATAGAAGACTTCGTATGGAAGAACATCCTTTGCAGATTCAGCATTCCTAATGCGATAGTCACTGATAACGGGCGACAGTTCGACAACAATAAGTTCAGGATGTTCTGCTCTAAGTTCAACATCAACTTATGTTTTGCCTCCCTAGCTCATCCCCAGTCTAATGGACAAGTTGAAGCCATTAACAAAATAATCAAGCGAACTTTGAAAACCAGGTTGGACAAGGCTAAAGGTTGTTGGCCAGAATTTGTGCCCCAAGTTCTTTGGTCATACCGCACTTCGTATCGGACATCAACAGGAGAAACCCCATTCTCACTTGCCTTTGGTACAGAGGCAGTTGTCCTAGTTGAGCTTGAGCAAGCAATGTTCCGAGTCTAGAACTACGTGCAAAGCGAAAATGACAAACAACTTACCCTTAACTTAGATCTAGTTGAGGGACACAGAAACCAGGCTCACTTGAGGAATGTTGCCTACAAACAACATATCTCTAACTACTATGACTCAAGGGTCAAACCTTGTTTTTTCAAAGTGGGGACTGGGTATTGAAGAAAAGATTACTCTGCGACAGAGTCCCGAGTGAAGGAACATTTAGTCCAAACTGGGATGGACCGTTTGAAGTTGTTGGCATCAGTCGCTCTGGCTCCTACAAGCTTAGAAGCTCCGATGGCAAGACCCTTGGGCATCCATGGAACGTTGATCACTTGAAGTACTATTACAAGTAAGCTCACATTGTACAAGTATTAAGCTTCAGCCGTTCGGCATCTTCTGTAATGAAGACTATTTGGCATCAATTCAATAAAGAGGTGATTTAGACAACTCGGTCCTAATCCTCTTACATTCCTAGCAATGAAACACTCGGGTTCAAAGCTTCAACATGAATGCTTCCAACATGAAACAAAGTCTAAGTATATGTCAACAAGACTATACAAATAAACGAATAGCTTCACAGTATATTCGTTCAATCATACATTCCAACACATTCATACATAAGCCAACTGTGCTTTGAAAGGGTTCAACATCCTTTGGGTCATTCAACACTTGCTACAATGTGCCTAGACATCTTGCCCTTATTCTCACCAACCAGGTGATGAAATGTGAAGAAGGAACTCATCTTCATGCCACCAACCAGGTGATGAAATGTACAACCTGTACTCTCCTTCATGCCACCAACCAGGTGATGAAATGTATAACCCGTACTCTAATATCATTTCGCAACTTGCCACTCATTCCACTAACCAGGTGAAGAAGGAACTCATCTTCATGCCACCAATCAGGTGATGAAATGTACAACCCGTACTCTCATTCATGCCACCAACCAGGTGATGAAATGTACAACTCGCAGCCTAATATCATTTGGCAACTTGCCACTCATGCCACCAACCAGGTGAAGAAGGAGCTCATCTTCATGCCACCAATCAGGTGATGAAATGTACAACCCGTACTCTCCTTCATGCCACATTTGGCAACTTGCCATTCATGCCACCAACGAGGTGATGAAATGTACAACCCGTACTCTAATATCATTTGGCAACTTGCCACTCATGCCACCAACCAGGTAAAGAAGGAACTCATCTTCATGCCACCAACCAGGTGAAGAAGGAACTCATCTTCATGCCACTAGCCAGGTAATGAAATGTACAACCCGTACTCTCCTTCATGTCACCAACCAGGTGATGAAATGTACAACCCATACTCTAATATCATTTGGCAACTTGCCATTCATGCCACCAACCAGGGGAAGAAAGAATTCATCATCGTGCCACTAACTAGATGATGAAATGTGATGAAAGGTGATGAAGGAACTCACATTCGTACCACCAACCAAATGATGAAAGCAACTCACCATTCATTCCACCTACCAGAAGACGAGTGATACAACTTGTACATGTGAACTCCTAGCATTCACAAATAATCAAAAAACCTCAAGCTTGACAACTCAACTCGGGGAGCACTTATGCCCAACAAGAGTTATAGTTACCAACAAAGTCTTATTGCAAGCCAACAACAACTTCAGTGCATGGCATACGAAGATCAAGCTATTCAGCCCTCTTGCATCTGCTTTAAACATTTCCCCTCTGTAACAATGCAAACACTACAACTCATAGAAAGCTTCACACACTCTTGATCAAGACAGTGTGAAGCAAAACCAACTTATGGTGCCAACAAAAGCTTCATCAAAGGAGTTCAACCACAATTCTCAAAAGCTTCACACTATCTTGATCAAGATAGTGTGAAGCAAAATCAATTCATGGTACCCAACAAAAGCTTCACCAACCACAAAAGCTTCACCTACAAAAGCTTCACCACAAAAGCTTCACCAATAAAAGCTTCATCAATGGAGGACAACTACAAATTCTCAAAGGCTTTACACTATCTTGATCAAGATAGTGTGAAGCAAAATCAATTCATGGTACCCAACAAAAGCTTCAACTCCAAACCTTCACTACAAAGCTTCAACTCCAAAGCTTCACCCACAATAGCTTCACCTACAAAAACTTCACCCACAATAGCTTCACCCACAAAAGCTTCACCCACAAAAGCTTCACCCACCACAAAAGCTTCACCCACCCCAAAAGCTTCACCCACCCCAAAAGCTTCACCACAAAAGCTTCACCAACAAAAGCTTCATCAATGGAAGACAACTACAAATTCTCAAAAGCTTCACACTATCTTGATCAAGATAGTGTGAAGCAAAATCAATTCATGGTACCCAACAAAAGCTTCAACTCCAAAGCTTCACCCACAATAGCTTCACCTACAAAAGCTTCACCCACAATAGCTTCACCTACAAAAGCTTCACCCATAAAAGCTTCACCAACAAAAGCTTCACCCACCACAAAAGCTTCACCAACAAAAGCTTCACCCACCACAAAAGCTTCACCCACAAAAGCTTCACCCACCACAAAAGCTTTACCCACCACAAAAGCTTCACCTACAAAAGCTTTACCCATAAAAGCTTCACCAACAAAAGCTTCACCCACAAAAGCTTCACCAACAAAAGCTTCACCCACAAAAGCTTCACCCACAAAAGCTTCCCCCACCACAAAAGCTTTACCCACAAAAGCTTCCCCACCATAAAAGCTTCACCCACAAAAGCTTCACTCACCACAAAAGCTTCACCTGCAAAGCTTCAACACAAAAGCTTCACCTACAAAAGCTTCACACTATCTTGATCAAGATAGTGTGAAGCAAAATCAATTCATGGTACCCAACAAAGCTTCAACCTCAAAGCTTCACCTACAAAGCTTCAATACCAAAGCTTCCCCTACAAAGCTTTAAAATATATATTCGGAAATTCGAAAATTCAAAATTTCGGAAATTCAAAAATTCAAAAATTCGAAAAGAAAAAAAATTCGAAAAACAAAATCGAAAAAAAATTGCTAGGCATCCTCTTCTTTGGGCCTAACAACTTTCATAACAAATATATATGAAGAAGGAGTTTTGGGCTACCACTTAGAAAGGAAATGCCTCATTCGTCAACTCCCTCGACCGGAGACTTGGGGGACTCTTACCATATGCTACTGCACCTTGATACTCGGAAGTCTCACGACCACTCAGTGACTTGAATTTTTCAAGTCTCCAAACAAGAAGTTTTCCCCACTCAGGAAAGTAAGGGAGCACTACCTTGACCTACATGCTTCACTCACAAAGCTTCAACATACAAGGTTCAACAAAAGGAAAAATTCAAGGAACTTAGTGAAGAAGGCCTTGGTGTATTTAACACAATACGTTGAAATGAAGCAAATCTTGTTTATTGATATCTTCGATAAGTTACAAATATGTACATATACATGAATCAAAATAAACAAACAAGAGGGAGCTTTCACAAAGGTTGCTCAGGAGAAGTCTCAGCAATCGGCAGAGCCCCAGAAAGATGAGGCACCAGAGGATGATTATTCGGAGCCTCAGTACTAGGTAGAACCCCAGAAGAAGGAGGCACCGAAGGTTGATCATTTGGAGCTTCGTTACGCGGTACAGCCCTAGAAGATGAAGGCAATAAATGCCTTTGGAACAAACCCACAAACCTCTGATGATCAAGTAAAATCTGACCATCAGATTCCTGCAGCTGGTCGAGCTTCCTCTTCATGTTTATTGCATAGTCATGTGCGAGTCTATGCAACTGTTTATTCTCATGCTTGAGCCCTCTTATCACTTCAGCCGCCAATGATTCAACTTGGCGGGTTCGAGCAAATAGGTGTTGGGCCATATTAGACACAGAACCTGCACACTAAACACTGAGAGCCAAAGAATCTTTAACGGCCAACTCATCAGACCGTTTGGAAAGTAGTCTGTTATCTTTGGGAGTGAGAAGGTTCTTGGCCACCACCGTAGCGATCATATCATTCTTCATCACAGAGTCCCCAACGGTAAGAGGACCAGTAGGGGATAAGAATGATGGGCGCCATATGTTGTCTTGAGAAGGCATGGCTGCCTCTTCACCAAAGTTCAAGTCAAAACGACGGTCGGATAAGTCAAACATTCTCAGAAATGATGAAGGAGAAATGAGGTACAATAAATCTCTGAAGTAAGGGGAAAATTCCTACAAGCAATAACTCTCTGAATGTACTTCTTGCACACAATTGGTGTTATTATAAAAGAAAGGGCAACAGGGCCGTTGGTTCAAAAATCGAAGAGGCACCACTTTCCACACGTAACATCAACTCCTCGGGTACCACAGATAACTTTACCAAAGATCTCTGACAAAGTTTAGACACATAAATTTTGAAGGTCCAGCTACCCTACTATTACCCACAAGGGTAAAGGAACAGCACCACTGCTTGATAACTAGAAAGTCCCAATGTGTGTCAACTTTCATGCTCTGTGGCAAGGCAAACTGGCAAAAATGCCCAACCTTTACTCACATTTGAGAAAACACTCCCAACAAGATTGCTTGCTAAAAAATCGAAGAGGCACCACCCTCCGAATCTTGAGAGTCAAACTCCCAATAGGATTACTTTCTAAAAAATCGAAGAGACACTGCTCTCCGAATCTCAAGAGTCAGACTCCCAATAAGATTGCTTTCTTAAAAATCGAAGAGGCACCGCTCTCCAAATCTCGAGAGCTAGACTCTCAACAGGATTATGTGCTCAAAAATCGAAAAGGCACCGCCCTTCGAATCTCGAGAGCCGGACTCCCAACAGGATTACTTTCTAAAAAATCGAAGAGACACTGCTCTCCGAATCTCAAGAGTCAGACTCCTAACAGGATTGCTTTCTCAAAAATAAAAAAGGCACCGTTCTCTGAATCTGGAGAGCCAGATTTCCGAAGAGGCACAGCTCTCCGAACTTCGAGATCCAGATTTCCTTGGATAAAGCTTGTCTGTAATCTTCACATGCAACATCAGCTTTCCAAATACCACAGACCACTTTTTCAAAGTGCTCTGACAAAGTTAAAACACGTGAAGCTTGCAGCTCCCACTACATTGCTATGACCAAGAAGGGTATAGAAATAACACAGCTACTTATTGTTAAGGAAACTCCTATATATGTCGACCTTCATCCTCCACAGCCAGGCAGACCTGCAAATAAAAAAAAATGCTCAACTTTTCTTCACATCTGAGAGGGCACTCTCAGCAGAGTCTCTCAATTTGATGGACTTATTTTGACCCTCAGCACAATGAAACATATGGAGACAAGCGTAACAGAACACGTGCCGATACATCCACTACTTTGTCAATAGCAAAAGTATCCCATATCATCAAGGTCGAATGCATTCTTGATTTCATGGACTTGTTTTGACCCTCAAATTCTTGAGTTGGCCTTATACTTTGGAGGAACCCAGAAAACCCTCCAGCCCAGTTCAAGAATAAGCTGTGGAAAGTTACTTCTTCAAAAGTAAAAGTATATCATATCATCTCTTCTCCATTTGCTTCTCCTTATCCATATTGTTGTTTACGACACAAGGAGAAGGAGAATAATCAATCGGAAGCCGAAGTCGAACCTCCGATCCAGGTTGCTTACTTGGAAGTCTGATTACTTACCTTGTCTGTTACCTCATTCGGCAAATCTCCTAACTCGGTGACTTGGGGGACTCTTACTATAGGGTTTTTATTGCACTTGACCAAGCCCGAAACTACAAGTAAGCTACAAGTGAAATTGATACATTACTTTGTGCATCTTCATCGGTTAAAGATACCACCCCTGTATAGAGGAAAAGTACTTCCAGAGAAGATGCCACATCTACATATGAGACAGATAAGGCAAGTGAAAATGATACCACACTTCGGTACATAGAAGTTTCGTGATTACTCAATGGCTTGGATCTTGCAACTCCCCAACCGAGGAGCTTCCCTTACTCAAGAACTTAGAGGAGCACTGTTTGTGCCATACTTAACTAATCCCGAAACTACTGAGCACCGGTCAATGTATACCGTCAAGAACCAGAAGAGTTTCCTTCCAACCAGGAGGCCAATCATAACGCGACATGTGTTGACATCAGAAGCCAATCATAGCGTGACACGTGTCAACATCAGAAGCCAATCAAAACACGACACGTGTCAATGTCAGAATGAAACTAGAAACTCTCTTCTATAAATAGAGATCATCCTCTCACAATATTTCCTAATGTCATTTGTACTAAATCATTCACTTGTACTCACTAAAGGAGAGCTTGAACCTATGTACTTGTGTAAACCCTTCACAATTAATGAGAACTCCTCTACTTCGTGGACGTAGCCAATCTGGGTGAACCACGTACATCTTGTGTTTACTTCCCTGTCCCCATCCATTTACATACTTATCCATACTAGTGACCGAAGCAATCTAGCGAAAGTCACAAACTTAACATTTTCTGTTGTACCAAAGTCCTCACTGATTTTGTGCATCAACAAAGACAATAACAAACCTATCCAAATATGGCTGGAATACTTTATTGATTAAATCCATGAAAGCTGCTGGTGCATTAGTTAACCTGAATGGCATCACAAGAAACTCATAATGACCATATCGAGTCCTGAAAGCTATTTTGGGGACATCTTCATTTCTAATATTCAACTGGTAGTAACCATACCTCAAGTCAATCTTAGCAAACACACAGGCACCTCGGAGTTGATCAAACAAATCATCTATATGGGGTAATGGATAACGGTTCTTAATTGTTACCCGATTCAATTGCCTGTAATCAATGCATAGCCTTAAGGTTCCGTCTTTCTTCCTCATAAATAAAATTGGAGCTCCCCAAGGTAAAGTACCAGGTTGAATAAAACATTTATCCACTAATTCTTGCAACTGAACTTTTAATTCCCTTAATTCAGCAGGAGTCATTCTATAAGGAGTCAAATATATAGGATCCATACCTAGAAGTAGATCAATAACGAATTCCACATCTCTGTCCGGCAGCAATCCAGGTAAATCATCAGGGAACACATCCGGAAAATGTCTGACCACATGCACATCCTCCGCACTGCTAGGAGCATCAACATTCAACACTATATGAGCCAAATATCCCTAACAACCTTTCGACAGCAATCTTTTGGCTTTCATGGTAGAAATAACACCATGCCTCACCCCGCTAGGGTCTTTTACAAATGTAACTTCAGGTAATCTAGGACGATGGAAAGTAACTGTCTTTCCATAACAATCTATCTTGGCACGATTATAATGTAACCAATCAGTGCCCAAAATCACATCAAAATCAACAATGTCTAATGGCATAAGGTTAGCGGGCATAATAACATCCTCCACCACCACTGGATATCCTGGATATACCCGATCAACATAACACCTCTCTCATCTAGGCATAAAGCACTCTAAATTGTATCCTAGAGGTGTAGGATGAGGTTGCGTCATTTGAGCAAAAGTATGAGAAACAACAGAATGCGTAACACCACAATTAATCAATACTCTAGCAAAATGACCAAGAATATTTAACGTACCCATGATTAAATCAGGATTGTTCTGAGCATCTTGCAGAGTCATGTTATGGATACATCTCTGATTCTGCTGTCGTCCACCACGACCTCTGCTAGCATGAATACCTCATCCTTGTCTTGGCTGACCAGACTGCCTTAAAGATCCTGCACTGCTAGCAGTAATCTCTACCTGTTGGGGCTATCCCCCTGGTACCACTAGGATCCACCTACTGAATGTGGCTGATATGGCATAAAACCTCCTTGATACTGAGGGTAACCACTCTGATAATGAGGGTCCTGCAAGTACTGATACTGCCCTAAAGCATAAGAATCAGCGTCGCCCTGATAATGATAAGCACCTCCATGACCAGTCTGGCCATAACCACTAGATCCTGAAACTTGCTGGGTCGGCGCATGTGGAGGTAAGGAAGGCTGTTGAGGCCTCTGCTGATTCTGAGGGCAATGTGCAGCCCTATGCCCCATCCATCCACAAGTATAACATGCACTGTTGCCTCTCCTACACTCTCCAAAATGCTTATTATTACACTTGCGGCATAAAAGAGCACCTGAACCACCTGAACCACCAAAGTCCCTCTGCCCTTGAAATATCGGGCCTCCAGCAAATCTACCACCTCTCCTCTGTAAATTAGAGCTCAAACCTCCACTAGAAGAGCTAGAACTGACACCACTTCTCTTGAAATTTTAGGTCTTACGAAGCCCTTGAGATGATTGACCTTTACCTTTATCATCTCGCCTCTGGTTCCCATTCTTTTCTTCTTCATCTTCACTTTCACTAGGCATGTTCTCTGAATCCTCAATCTGCAGTAACACCTCATAAAACTCCTGGTAAGTGGCACAGGGAGTTGATGTCGCTACAGAACGCCATTTCTTCTTAGTACCCAACCTGAAACGATAGAGCATCTCGACCGAATTAGCAGCAACCTCCGGATCATATCGAGACAAATCAGTGAACCTCCTGTAATACTTATTCGCTAACATCTTTCCTTGTTTCAGATGAGTAAACTCTTGTTTCTTGAGATCAATGTACTCAGAGGGAATAAACATTTTCCGAAACAACTGTTTAAACACTTCCCAATCGGCTACAACCTCTGGTGGCATCTGATATGACTCATGTCTCCACCAGGATGTAGGCTCCGGACCCAAAAACCAAGTAGTCATTTCGACCCACCTATCAAGAGGAAGATTCCCCTGACTCTGCATCATAAGGAAAGTTTTCTCGACATTATTAAGCCACTTCTCTGCTCCCTCATGTCCTTCATTTCCTATGAAATGATTCACTTCAGATTATACACAGTCTCAAGAGGTGTCCTTTGAGGAGGACAGAGCGAAGACTGAATGGCATTAGCTATAGCTTCCCCTAATTGAACAATATCAGGGAAACTAGCTCAGCTGAGTGACGTGGCTCTCTACGAGGCAGCATAGTTCTAACAGAAGACATCATAATGATTAGATCATTTACAAGATATACAGGACTACTAAACCTAGGCTCTGATACCAAACTTACACATCCCGACCTAGAATCAGGGCGTGCTGGCCGTCACGTGGGGGTGACGTAACCATATGCACAGTGCAGAAACGATAAGAATAAGAAATATACGAATAAATAAAAGCCGAAAGTTACTAATGTGCACTAATAAGTAGAAAGTGCTATGAGTGAGATACAAGAGTAAATACTCTTTATCAGAGCATAAAAAGTCTAGGTGCAGTCCAGTAGGACAAGTATTAATAATACAATACTATAAGATATCCTATGAATATTTTATTATGTCAAAACCACCTAGATCCTCAATGCCACCAACAACAAGTCTACCTAAAACCTGGAGGGGCACAAAACAGAAAATGTGAATGGGCAAAAACAAATGTTTTGAGAATACATTTAACTTTCGAAAGTTCTAACCCCTCGCCGTAAAACATGCATAATTTTTCCAAGAAATAAAATATAAATATATACATATATCTAGGTATGTATCAATTCAAAATCATAAGTATGTCAAGCCAAGATATAAACAGGATAAGCAACTCAGGTTAAAATAAATTCATGGAAAATAACACATTAGCCGGAACCCCTGCAAAAATATGCACGGCTGAATTCATAGCTCATTAGTCAATCTAGCCGGAGTCACTACAAATGACCTATACGACACTACACTGCACACAAGTCAGAACCATTGAAAGGTCTGTACGACAAGACTATGTGTAATATAGTCATGCTCATCACTACGCTCTTATAATAGCTATGCAATAAATCACTAGTCACCTACGAGTCGGAACCACCTATAATGGTATGTACGACAAGACTGTGCACCTAAATTGGATCCAATGTGAGCATAGGCATGTACCATATCTTTGGCTAAATCACAAACACCCGGGGTGCAGGTTTATGAGCTCTATGCTTCTCAATTGATCACAACCGTTATTCACATTTACAATTCCAAAACTCACCTGAGCTTACCTGAGTGTCCACAGCACCACAATTATTTATTATGCATCATATACTAGTTCATCTACTGAATATAAATTTATATGCATGGCATTTCAAAGCATACTTTCATTTAAACGCATTTTTTGGGAAAATATCAAGTACATAATTATATACTAAAAACCAAAAGCCCACTCACTGGTATGTCGAAGGGTAGTAGCCCCCGAGTCACCCTTGACTGCACTCGTCCTTGGGATATGTCTCCCCTATATGTGAAACAACTATAAAAATGTTAATTTAAAGCACATAACCAATACTAGCTAATAACTTCTCATACATTGCTCAAATGGGATGTTTGAATATACCAATGTGATCTACACAACCTCACGAACATCCCCATATTTTCAGAAAATTTTTCCGACGTCCCACGCGCCGGCAAGGGCACGACAACACGGGCGGCCACGCGTAGGGACCCTAACGGAATCCCCTAACCCCATTAGGAATATTCTGTTAAAAGTAACGGAAACCGTTAAAACTAACCAACGTCGTTAGGAATATTTCGTCAAAGTTGATGGAATATTCCGTCATCCCCTACCTTCAAACTCCGACGACCGACATCGTCACCGGAAACTGGAAAACTTTAAAACCTTCATTTCTCATCCATTTCTCAACCAATTAGCATGAAACTTAAACCAATTTAAAGCTTAATACGAATAGAACACAACCATACCTTTCAAAAGCCCTAAAACCCACAGAACTCGTCGGAAAATCCCTCGATAATCCTGCTAAACCTGTAACTCGTCGAAACTCAACTTTCCAACGTCTAAATCACTTTATTTTTCTTCTTCGAGCTTCGTGAAGACAATCTAAAGCTTCCTATGCCCTTAAAAACTCCTAAAAACTCACAACAATTAGTGCATGAAAAGTACCTAAATCGGAGTTCGGGAGAAACTAGGGTTTTCGAAGGTTTCAAGTTTTAAAAATAGTACGAATGGACTCAAGAGCTTGTAGGGAACAAGAACATTACCTTTTTAACATCGATCCGTGCCTAAAATGGAAGGCTTGGAGTTTGTCTGTACAAAGTTGACGGAAACAGAAGAAAATCGAGAAGGAGGAGAGAGAGTGTGCATGGGAAGGAGAGAGAGAGAGAGTTAGAGAGTGTGTGTGGTTCAAAATTGTTTGACTTCCAAACAACCACAAAACCATTACAATTTTAAGTCTTAATTGGTTCCAAATATTAGGGACTTAAGGTATTAGTTCACTTCCAAACTTAAATTACATAATCACACAAAACGTCCAAGGGCAAAATAGTCATTTCACATCGTCGAAACTGAATATTTCGGGACGGGCTGTGACAATATATATATTAAATTACATATTAAAAATTGGTGACCATTGGTTTGGCTTAAATATACATACCATTCAATTTCTTAACTATTATACATACAAAATAAATAAATTTAAATCTATATATATATATACACCATTGAACTTGATAAGATACGAATTCTACGAAACTAATTTCAACGATC
Source organism: Malus sylvestris (assembly GCF_916048215.2). NCBI lineage: Eukaryota > Viridiplantae > Streptophyta > Magnoliopsida > Rosales > Rosaceae > Malus > Malus sylvestris. The sequence continues at coordinate 33,936,308 of NC_062275.1, forward strand.
CAACCGTCAAACATGTTTGTATATGCTTCGAAATCGCACCAGCAAAAAATTACAAAAAACAAACATTCAGAGATCAAGTAATGGGACAAAACTTTTCGACGGTTATCAATGAAAAATCACGATTTAACGGTTATTTTAACTCTGATGTTTTACAGCTACACTCCTTGACCCTATATGTGTTGGAGATATGCCCTGAAAGTCAATCTTTGGAATAAACCTTTCAGGACAATGAATGAGTGTATGGATGACTCTTATACATCAAAAGGGAAAGATACTAATTAGGACTGTCTCAATAAACGATATATGTCCTAAATAGTGAATCCATGGACGATGGATCGATGGAAGAAGTAATCTAATGATGTTAGACTACAGAGACCTTCTTCACATAACCATCATGTCCAAAAAGGTTCCTGGTCATAGGATTGTCAGAGGGATACTGACAATGCATAGACCAGTACATACTATGTCCCCTTCAATTGGAATGATGGAAAGTCTCATCCCATTCGTGTAGTGACACTAAGACAGGTATGTAAGTGCTCATTATGGGAATGAGTTCACTGAACACAATCGAACGAGAGTACTTGCATGGAGGTCTGCTCATATGTCAAGCAAGTAACTCTAATGGTTGGAATAATGTAAGTAATCCTTTGACCTGAGACATCATAGTTGTCTTGGGGATACGTTGCTGATCATTTTGATAATGAGACGTGACCACACCTCATCTTGGGTGTGTTCTATGCATTGTTGGGGTCAGAGATTTATTCTCAGAGGCATGTGAATGATCAACAAGGGATCTCTAATCCTCGTTATGAGAGGATGAATACTCTAAGATATGATTCGAGAATCTTCGACCGAAGTATCGAGCATAATAAAGGAAAGTGTTCCTATACGACTCAATTGAATCATATAACATGAAATAATCACAATAGGGGTTTGACATAATATATCCATACCCTAATAATGTGATTGAGAGTATTGTTTTATAGAATGATCGAATTACATTGTAATTCCAACTGAATAGGTTCTCCGAACAAATTCTACATTAGCTTGGGTAGCCATGATATATGGTTAGATGTCACTCATGACTTGTGAGTTCTTCTAGATGATTAAATAAGTAGTCGTCAAAGAAGAAGGAGAATTAAAAGTAAGTTTTAATTCACTAAGTGATTGGATTAAATATAATCAATTGGATTGATGCCAATCACCTCACTACCTTGCTAATTAGAACCTAAAATGATTGTACACCGATACACTCTTGTAATGAGACAACTAATGTATGATGGAATAAATTAATTGGATTAATTAAGTGTTATGATTGATTAGAAAGTCTAAAGAAATCATAGAAGCGATGAAAGATCGTTTTTGGACTTAAAGAAAAGTTCGGGTTAATATGGGCCCATTAAGCCCAAACCCATTGGGCTTTTATTTAAGCATAGGATGACTTGAAATAATAAAAGCCCAAAGCCCAAACAACACTAAAGGGGCCGGCCAAATAGAGAGAGAGGGAGTCAAGTTGTTGGCTAACTATCCTTGAGATATAAAAGGAACTTTTAGTGAAAAGTTTCATTGGGGTTTTGTGTGTTCATTTTTCACAAAAGAAGAAAACATCTCTCTCTCCAAAAACACACACAAGGCCGGCCACCATAAGGGAGAAGTAGCTAATCATCTTCTCTCCCTTTTGGTTATTCCTCCATCCATCTCACTACACTAGTGGGTGTGGATCTTTAGAGGTCTTCAACCATGGAGACTAAAGGAGAACCAAGGAGCACTCATTCTAGCAAGGTGGAGGAAGCAAGGAGGGAGGCTAGGCTCAAGGAGTTCCAAGAACAAACAGCTTGGAGGTGGTCAATCCTTGGTCTCGAGTCTAGATCAAGAGGTATAAAACTATATCTTCACTTTGTTCTTCAATAATTTCTTAGATGCATCATATATGAACCTATGCTTCTTGAAGGGGATTTGCATGACTATAGCTTTGATATTATGTGATAACATGCTTCCGTTGCTAATGTATATAAATTTTGAATTATATATGCATGCTAGTCACTAGAAATCCCACATAAATCTCATTATTTCCCTTCAATATGAATACAATGAATGAACTTCATCTTCAATTTAAAATATTTCCACTAGTGGATACCACAAAATCTTATATTATACTTAATGAAAATATGAATAAACTCTTAAGTGTTAGTGAATCTATAGTTTTGATGGGATACAATCATCCAACCGTCAAACATGTTTGTATATAATTCAAGATTGCATACGTCAAAAATTGCAAAAAACAAACATTCAAAGATCAAGTAACGGGACAAAACTTTTCGACGGTTATAAATGAAAAATCATGATTTAACGGTTATTTTAACTCCGATTTTGTTGATTTTTTACAGCTACACTCCTTGATCCTATACGAATACAATGAATGAATTCGATCTCCAATTAAAAATACTTACAATAGTGTATCTAATGTTATATTTAATGATAGTATAAATAAACTCTAAGTGTTGGTGAATCTATTGTTTTGATGGGATACACATTCTACGAAACTCGTTTCAACGATTCAACCATCAAACTTGTTTGTAGATACTTCGAGATCGCATACGCCAAAAATTGCAACAACCAAACATTCAGAGATCAAGTAACAGGACAAAACTTTTTTACGGTTATCAACGAAAAATCACTATTTAACAGTTATTTTAACTCCGATTTTGATGATTTTTTACAACTACACTCCTTGACCCTATATGAATACAATGAATGAATTTAATCTTCAAGTTAAAATATTTACACTAGTGGATACCACAAAATCTTATGTTATACTTAATGAAAGAACGAATAAATTCTTAAGTGTTTGTGAATCTATTGTTTTGATGGGATACACATTCTACGAAACTAATTTCCACGATCCAACAGTCAAACGTGTTTGTATATGCTTCGAGATCGCGTACGCTAAAAATCGTAAAAAACAAATATTCAAAGATCAAGTAACAGGACAAAACTTTTTTATGGTTATCAACGAAAAATCACGATTTAACGGTTATTGTAACTTCGATTTTGATGATTTTTGTACAGCTACACTCCTTGACCCTATATGAATACAGTCAATGAATTCGATCTTCAATTTAAAATATTTACACTAGTTGATACCACAAAAGCTTATGTTATACTTGATGAAAGTATGAATAAACTCTTAAGTGTTAGTGAATCTATTATTTTGATGGGATACGTATTCTACAAAACTAGTTTCTACGATCCAACTATCAAACTTATTTGTATATGCTTTGAGATCGTATATGCTAAAAATTGCGAAAAACAAACATTCAAAGATCAAGTAACGGGACAAAACGTTTGGACGGTTATCGACAAAAAATCAAGATTTAACAGTTATTTTAACTCCGATTTTGATGATTTTTTACAGCTACACTCCTTGACCCTATATGAATACAATGAATAAACTCGATCTTCAATTTAAAGTATTTAATGAAAGTATGAATAAACTCTTAAGTGTTAGTGAATCTATCGTTTTGATGGGATACGCATTCTATGAAACTAATTTCAACGATCAAACCGTCAAATTTGTTCGTATATGCTTCGAGATCGCATATCCTAAAAATCGCAAAAAATAAACATTCAGAGATCCAGTAACAGGACAAAAATTTTTTACAGTTATCAACGAAAAATCACGATTTAACGGTTATTTTAACTCCGATTTTGATGATTTTTTACAGCTACACTCCTTGACCCTATACGAATACAATGAATGAATTCGATCTTCAATTTAAAATATTTACACCAGTGGATACCACAAAATCTTATGTTATACTTAATGAAAGTATGAATAAACTCTTAAGTGTTAATGAATCTATTGTTTTGATGGGATACGCATTCTACGAAACTAGTTTCAACGATCCAACCTTCAAACATGTTTGTATGTGCTTCAAGATCGCATATGCCAAAAATTGTGAAAAACAAACATTCAGAGATCAAGTAATGGGACAAAAAATTTCGACAATTATCAACGAAAAATCACGATTTAACGGTTATTTTAACTCCGATTTTGATGTTTTTATACAGCTATACTCCTTGACCCTATGTGAATACAATGAATGAACTACATCTTCAATTTAAAATATTTACCCTAGTGGATACCACAAATCTTATGTTATACTTGATGAAAGTATGAATAAACTCTTAAGTGTTAGTGAATCTATTGTTTTGATGGGATACGCATTCTACGAAACTAGTTTCAACGATCCAATCGTCAAACATGTTTGTATATAATTTGAGATCGCATACGCCAAAAATTGAAAAAAAAAACAAACATTTAGAGATCAAGTAACGGGACAAAACTTTTCGATGGTTATGAACGAAAAAAAACCACGATTTAAGGGCTATTTTAACTCTGATTTTGATGATTTTTTTACACCTACACTCATTGAGCCTATATGAATACAATGAATGAATTCGATCTTCAATTTAAAATATTTACATTAGTAGATACCACAAAATCTTATGTCATGATGATCGATGAAAATTTGAGGATTTTGTAAAAGGAATAAAATGAAATCTTTGAGTTCCATTGGCAATGTTTAAACTTTTGAGAAAAGCTTCACAACCTTCAAAACAAAACTCTTTCATTTTGCATATCCTTGCACATTTAATATTTTGTAATAGACTAATAGTGTATAGATGTTTCTTTATTAGGCTCTTATTTTCGAGTGGAGATGTAATTCTTAAACGACAAATGTGTTTTAATGTTTTGAAGTAATATTTATGTGGCAATGTGTGGTATGTGCAAATTTAAGAAAAAAATATATTTTTTTCTTAACGGGTCATAACAGGTCGAGTGACCCGACCTATTAAGGACCCGCTAAGATAACAGGTATGACATGACACGACTCGTTAAGATAACAAGGGTTACACCAAAACGACACGAAAACGACATACACGACCCGTTTGCCAAGCCTAATACATACCAAAGAATTCATGATTTCATGAAAACTCAAAAAAGTAATAGAATTACCGGCACTAAAATGTGACACCACCACTACTGGTTCATATATAGTTGTAAAAACTCAATAATTCCTTCCAATCCGTCAAATACAACAACAAAGCCTTATTCTCCTAAACGAGATCAGCTGTATGAATCTTGGAACATTATTGTGTTTGGTTTTTCGCCAAATCTTCCTTCAACTCCAAATATTCCATGTAATGTCTTTTTCCAAGTATTGTGATGTTTTTCTTTACTCTTTTTACCATGAGTCTCTGTCGCAAAATTACATTTTCTAGCAGATAATTTATAGGTCTTCTATCACATGTTCAACCATTTTAACTAATTTTCTCTCATCTTCTCTTCAATTACAGCCACTCCTACTTTATCTCGGATATCTTCGTTACTAAGCTTGTCCTTCCAATACATAATTGAGCATGTTTTTAGAACAACGTAATCATACGTACAAACCATATGTTAAAAGTATAAAATATATTGATTGTTATTGTACGCGACAAATATCTTTTGTATTAAAAAAAGGAAAAAAATAGCGATGCATGGTACAGATGCATGTTTTCACTTTGTAATTCAATGCCGATATATTATGGCTTCCACAGAGATGGAAGCTGTCCCTGTTCAAAACCAAGCAGCCGCACAAAGGCTTCTTCAAAAAATGAGTCATCAAAACCTGGATGACATGCAATCAAGAGGCAGACAGTTTAGGGGAAAGAGGAGGATTTCATTGACTTTGTCGTTTATTTTATTCTCATCACGCTTTACTCTGTTTGGTAATTTTTGTTCTTGAGATGAATATGGTGATGGTGAAACCGTAGCTTTCAATCTTCAAATTTGGGTGGTTTAACGGTTGAAATAATTAGGGTCTAATTGTTATCTTAAATCACATAAAAAAATTAAGAATTAAGTCATGCAATTATATATCAAAATAATGCATGCACATAAGTAACCAATATTAAATGAACATAACATAATGGATTAGAAAAACCTAGAAAATACGGTCAAGGCAAGTGTTGGACACTTTGTTATATGGATACAATGAGACTCTATAATATTTAGTGCACTATATGTATGAATGTATGTATAATGAAAAGTTATCTTATGTTTATAGGGGGCTTCCCTATTTATAGAATTTGAGATATCTCTTTGGAAAACATGTGACCATTCATGAAGAGTCAAAATCTTTAACTCTTCATTACGATAGACACATATTTCTACCAAAAGACATCACTTCCAATTTCCATTCAATTAATTAATTTAATATAATAAAAATAATATTAAATTTTCCAACAATCCCCCACATGAATGAAAATTGACTTAACACTATGCAAATGACAATACAGACACTAAAGAGAGAATTCAGTAGGAAAAGTACCGCATTGGGATATGTAACTTTTGGCTTTGAACCTTCCGTAGTGAATTACTATCGAATTTACTTGGCTAATTAGTGAACGAGATGTCTTGAACTGCTCAGCCATTTGTGACACGCCCTGATCCCGATATTTCTCCGACACCCGAGGGTGACAAAAGTCATTTATTGAGTGCAAATGTTGAAAACAAGGAATAGATAAGGTTTATAAATATAAAAGAATAAAGAATATGCATTTAAGGAATGTGTTTAGAGCATACTGAATGAATAAAAGAATGGGTCCCATACCAAGATGACTTGAAGATGCCAATGCGGAAGTGCCTTGACGTAGGATTGTATGCCTCGATTCTAAGTCCTAAAGGGAGCGCAAAACAAACATGAGTAGACCAAGTTGCTATATATATATAGTAAAACAGTTATCAACGTACTAACCCCCAGGTTTTAATGAAAACTCATATATCATGATAAACATAGGTTTCCGAAACCTAGCATGATGTGCAATGTCTCAAATCATAACTTGTATTAGAATAATCACTAGTGAATGTCCGATAACCCCCAGGCCCTATGTCGGCTCCCCGTCTCTAAGCAGACAATCAGAGGAAAATACACTCCAGGCCCCATGTCGGCTCCCCTTCCCTGTGCTAATAGCCAGAGGAAACACACTCCAAGCCCTATGCCAATACCAAATCGTCATCCGGAATGGACCAGAATCTATCCCCACGTCCCGTAGCGAAAATGACCATTAGGTAAGTACAAAACCATTGAACATATATATATTGAAAAGAAACTTCATAGTATAAAGTCATCCATCATCTATACTATAAAGAGGTGTTCGAAACATGTTATAAATATCATATCGTCATCCATTGGATATTCTATAAGAACACATGTTATAGGAAAAATAGTAGTAATTCAATTTAGCCTCAGTAAGAATGTTATCTCAAAGCGTTTCATAGAACATAATCATTAAGTCATACTTTTCATGTATGCATTTCTACTATCAAAACATGCAATTTTAGAAGCACTCACAGATACTTAGCTGCTGAAGAGCCACGCAAACTAGCAAATCACGAAAACGTCACAAATATTGCCCCTTAGCACATAAACAATTCAATTAATAAAACTCTACTACAACAATTGAATTTGGGAAAACAGACGTCGGAAACGGATTTAGGACGTCAAAATTAGCTTAAGAGAGGTCCCGGATGAAGTCCCGAAAAGTCAATCCTAAAGTCAACGTTGATCGTTGACCGGTCAAAGTCAAAGTCAACTGGTTAAAGTCAACAGGTCAATCGGTTTAGTCAAACCTAGTCGGCTGGTTTAGGGTTAGGGTTTAGGTTTAGGGCTTTAGGGTTTAGGGTTTGTGGGAAATAGGTTTAGGGGAAATAGGGAAAAGGGTTTAGAATTTGGGTTTTAGGGTTTAGATAAATAGGTGGGTTAGGCTTAGGGGTTTTAGGATTGGGTTAAGAGATCTCTGGGCTCAGGTCCAGACCCAAACGGCCCGAGAGCCTAATTCGAAAGGGTTTAGGGTTTTAGATAAGGCCCAAAGGCCTTGGTTTAATAAATAAAATAAAAACAATTTAAAATAAAAGGTTTGGGTTTAAACGGGCCTAAGCCCTCGGTTTGGCACAGCCCAAAGAGCCTGGTGTGGTTGCTGCTCGCCGGAGCTAAACGGAAGGTAAAGCCGGATTTCGACCGGAAAGTTGGACAAACTTTAAATGCTCATAACTTTGTCAATACTCAACGAAATTGAGTGATTCAAAAATAAAAATTGTAGTTCTCGAAGAGACAAAAAGAATGGTACCTTTCATGATGTCTAACTCACTATGGTTTGATCGGAAAATGCCTCAAAAGCCACGGAGGTCGCTAGAAACTGGGTAAGATTCAAATGAGTATAACTTCTTCAATACTCAACGAAATTGGGTGAAACAAAAAGGAAAGTTGTAGTACTCAGTGAGACAAAGAGATTGATACTTTCACACCGGCCAACTCTCCATGTTTGGCTGAAAATTGGCTCAAAAGCCGTCAGACTCGCTTGTAAAACTGGGAAATAAACCTCCGAGTTGTTTTTCACAACAAACTTTCACCAAAGCACCTAAAATAAGTCCTAAGTAGAGTTTGATCGATCAATAGGAAGATTAGAGAGAGTCATCAAGCTTACCAAGGTTGAAAATTCAAGGTACTCGCTGGAGTTCGACAAGAGAGGAAGAGAATATTGGTCTCCACCTCTGTAGTGCACCACGAACCTGTCCTAGGTTCGAGTTCTTGCTGGGGAGGGTCCTAGGGTGTGCGTGTGTAATTGAGTGTAGGTGTCGGGGTCCATCAGAGAAGAATATAGATAGTTGTCGAGAGGGAGAGAGCGAGAGAGTTATATAAAAAAAATCAGAAAAAGAAGGAAAAGTGGAAGGGAACCGGAGAAAAAACAGGGGGTAGGCCCCTTGGGCTCACCAATTAAGACCCAAAAACAAATTTTAAAAGAAAAAGATCTAGCCTAAGGTGTAATTTCACAAAAATACCCCCTTCTATCGGGACGAGTTGTTACAGTTTGTGTAAACCAAGACAATAGTAATCACACAATACTCTTCTAGACACTTGCTCGGCTGTGTTCATTTTGGCCCTGAACAATTCTAGGTTTCACATGAGTGCTTTAGAGAACTAAGCCATTCAGAAAATTCTTATAGGAACGACCACATTCCTCACTCAACATAGGTGACTTCCCATTAAGAGTATCTTGTAATACCCCACTTGTTATTTCCAAGTATAGGAATTATTAAAAGCAAAGCTTATCCTAAACGCGTTGCAAATAGAACTGTTTCATCATAGGACATAGGTAGGAGATTATCTCCGTAGTGCTCCCATTGAATCATCCACAATTCGGTTGTCCCTTTGAACCCAGATCTTGGGATCTCCAGTCAGCTAGGTTGGGTTGCCATTGTGGTGATTCTTAAGACTTAGGCTTTTAATCCATTCCTCTCGATGATACAATGTACTCTCTAGTCAAACCTTTAATAATTGGATCAACTAGGTTGATGACTATCTCTTATGATGCACACTTTCATTTATGAAATTATATTTCATTCAAGAGTAGTTGTTTTGCAACGTAATTCCTTGGTAAGTAATTTGCTAATTACACTTGAGTAAACTCCCTGACATTTAAGGTATTTGCTAGAAGATCTCCAACCTTTCAATACCTTAAAACTTCATGTATAAGAGATTATCATTATCTCTTTTTAGAAGCAAATTACTTTTAATTCTTTTTAAGTATATTTCATTTCTCAAAATAGCTAAACCACCCCCAAAATTCCGTTACATTATGGTTGTTTTTTTTTGCCATCAATAATTCATTCATCATACTTAAAGAAATAGAAAACTCATGTTGATGACTATCTCTTATGGTGCACACTTCCATTTATGAAATTATATTTCATTCGAGAGTAGTTGTTTTGCAACGTAATTCCTTCAATGTGTTTGGACTTGGTAAGTAATTTGCTAATTACACTTGAGTAAACTCCCCCACATTTAAGGTATTTGCTAGAAGACGATCTCCAACCTTTCAATACCTTAAAACTTGAATTATAAGAGATTATCGTTATCTCTTTTTAGAAGCAAATTACTTTAACATTTTTTTAAGTATATTTCATTTCTCAAAATAGCTACGCCACCCCCACAATTCCGTTACATTGTGGTTACTTTTCTTTGCCATCAATAAATCATTCATCATACTTAAATGAAATAGAAAACTTATGTATATAAATTTCTCTCACCCATCTTCGTAGGCCCTTAATCCCCACTAGCCATTCTAAGGAGATGCACTTGTTGGCTACTCCTTTGCCCTTAGCCCTATGAACTTACCGAGTCACTTGTTTCCTTAATTAGGCTTCTAATTATCAGACCAAACATGATCTAAAGTTTCTTCTTTTTGCATGAATACTTCTTTTGCCGTCACATATATTTGCAATGTTAATATACACATCAAGCAAATGGAATACTTAATTAAGAACAGACTATTGAGTTCGGTTTCTATTTCTTGAAATTAATTTTGCATCTACACAGTACATGATACATATAATATTGGCAAATTTCCAACATATCCAACACCAAAATTTCCAAAAAAGAGCGGGGTTTTTAATCAATTTGAACAAAAAATTATTGGCAAATTTTCAGAAACTGATGATTAGAATAACCCAAAAACAAAGTAGTGAGAAAAATAAGAATTAGGGCATATAAGTAATTTCATATTAGGCATATAAGGCATTTGATATTAAAATTTTATGTGAGGTGTATTCATCAATGTGTGAGGTGCTAATAAAACAACCCTATAAGTTATCATCATGTAGCAAAGTAATTACATGAAATCTTTTTTTTTTTTTACGCTCTGGTATGGGGTGTTGGGTTAAATCACATAATAAGTAATAATTAGATATCAAACTTGCCATTTATAGGAGTCAAACCTAAAACCTTCACTACTAGAAAAAGGGCTATAGGACACCCTTCTTTACACACTAAGGAAGATTCGTGCCTTTCTTAACTCTATAATCACTGAAGTTTATTATCTGTGGGCCTTGAAATAGGGCCACTACAATCAGTGTGGCTTATAGAAATGTGATTAACAATTGGAATTTTGGCAATTTTTTACTTTCCTCTTCCTTGACAATTTTAAATAGATGTATTCGAGTTTGTGCATCGATGCCAAACTCGTCTATAGAAATATTTTTTTATTGAGTAATGTTATTCATATTATGTTTTTTTACCATATTTTTATACCATCTTAGATAACATTTGATGTGGACAGCTACATCATTTGAATTAATCAGATTTTTAAATTTAGTTCATTATTTAATAAACTAATAATTAAGAAAAAATAGTTAATTAAATGATGATTGTTGTATATAAGGAGTCTTTCTCCTTCATTTCCTTGGATTTTGCAAATTTTTCAAATGATGTGGCTGTCCACATCAAATGCCATCTAATATGGTATAGAAATGTGATATAAAAACATGTTACGAATAATATTACTGTTTTTTATTCTTTTGTTTTGTCTGTTTAGATATTTTTGAAGTTTCTTTATTTCTTTTTTCTCGCTCTGCTCCCTCTGGTATCCTCTCTCTCCCTATTCTCTCTCATGTAGCAGCGCCGCCGTCCCCCGGTCACCAATGACCGTAAAATTATGCCTCCAGAATTCTCTTCCCTTCCTCTTTCCAACCGCCAAGTTAGTTTCTACAAATTCGAAGCCGAAATTCCTCAAAATTAGATCTAAGAAACGGCGACCACGGGTTATCCGGCTAATTTCCGGCGAAGTCTGCCGAAATCGGACCTCAACCGAAGAGGTAATAATGATCCTCTCTTCATGGGCTGTTCTCTAGTGTAAGTGCTTTCTTAAAATAAAAGCTTTCAGTTTTTGGATAGATTCTAGATTTCGAATTTTAATTCCATTTTCTGTATGCATGTCGAAGATTGGGGACGAAGAAGGTGAATCAAGGTTGTCTCCTGTAGTTGTTCTCCGTTTCTCTTTTAGCATTTTGTTGTGCTCTACTTTGTTGTTTTCTTCCTCCGCTGTCCTCTCCGTCCCCCTTCTGAATCCGTTTCCGGTCTTTCTATAGACTTGAGTTTGTGGAACTTATTTGTGAAACACCGTGGAAATAGTGGGCAGTTTTTTTTTTCAACTCCTCTTTTGCACGTTGGAGGAAAGTGGGGGAGGAACTGCTCCATTTTCTACCTGTTTCAACCGACTGCTTCCCATCATTTTTAATTAATTAATCAATTGTAAATTAATTAATTAACTTTCTATTTCTTGGCATATGTTACACCTCAACACATTGGTAATTTTTTTTCCTTTCTTTGTTAGGAATTGTGATCCTGGGAGTATGGTGGTTGTGTAATATAAGTCTGATGTTGGGCTTTGTTGATGCTTTTAGAGGAATTTGTGGAGCATGATGCTGTGCATAAAGCACTTCTTGCCCTTTTGAGGCAAGATGTTAAAGGTATATTTGTGCTCTTCAAATTAAGTGATGGTGCACGATTACAGATTACATGTTTATTACAAATTAACTGATGTTTCATTACATCAGATTGTAAGTTAGCATTTTTATTTATAAGTAAATATGTATATATGTACAAACGCATACACATTTTATGCAGATTTATGTATTTTTATTACTAGCCTTATGTTCAACAATTGATACATCTAGGATCATCGAAATCTCTCTCTTTCATAATGTGCCTCATCTTCTTGTATGCACAACTTCTTTGACAGCATTATTCAAGCACATTGGGAGTGTTGAGGTACCAAGCACATATAAGATCATTCAGGAGAAGGTTTAAAGCTTCATTAGAGATAAGGTGAGAAGATTACTTTTTTGAATGCCCAATATGATTGTTGGTTCAATGGCCTATATTTCAGACTGCCTATTGGTTTGAAATGAGGAATGGGTTTGGATTTCTTGTATTTGTGCATGATGCCTGGGTTCATGAGTATGTGGGGGAGCTATATCTTTTCTTTTAAGTTATCTGATTTTGATATTTTGGTTTTTCAAGTTGATGTTTAGACCTTGTAATTCTATGTTTGCATTTTACCTGTTTTTCTTCTGAAAGAATGAAATTTATTAATAACAGACTACAAAGCAGTCCCCAAAGTACAACAAACAGAGCTAGAGGCCTAACCAGCCAGGCCAAATAGATTTCCAAACTCAAAATAACTGACTAACTATAGTAAACATCTAAACATGCCACCAAACAGGGAGGTGTCTATGTTGTACTTGCTCTCCTTTGTTGCCTTATTTATTTCATATTCCATTTTGTAACAATATCTTTTTATTGCAGGCCGAGAGGACTCAGGCAAGACTTAAGCAGGTACTCATTTCATTCTTGGTGCATGAAGTTAATTGATGACGCAAGGGATTGGATTTTTTTTTGGAACATGGTCTTTGGCTCATGGTGATCTTCTTTTAGGATAAGAAGCAACAAATTTAATAAAGTGAAAAATACAATATGAGGCAGATAGTATAGAAAATTGCAAGGAAAGCATTACAACTTTTTTCTCGAGTGCTCCCAAAATAAAATGTAGCATTATTTTGTAACTTATGCCTGAAGAGGTAAAGAAAACTAGAAGCCTACTCTAATGACTCTTCTTGTTGAATTATACCTTGCAGCCATAGATGTGGCATAATGTTTAGATCTTAGATCTGAACTTTTTTATTGTTTCTCTGGTGGAGGCTTTGGTTTATCTTGAAATATTAATGCAGTTTATGTGGTTTTTATATGCAAATCTGCGACTCTTATAATTTTTGAATTTCTTGCCAAGCTATAATATAATCTGTATAGAATCATCTTTTAATCCCAAAATAAAAAACTTAACCTCTAGTTATGTTTTTTTTTTTTAATATACGGTTTTTCTGTTATTATAATTTTTTTAGCATTCTACAAGAACATCTAGCAACACCCTCCTCCCAGTAAACCAACAGAAACAAATAAAAGGTCGTACCCAGTGCACAAGGCTCCCGCTTTACGCAGGGTCTGGGAGAGGTGAATGTCGGCTAGCCTTATCCCCATTTTATGGAGAGGCTACTCCCAACAGAAAAAAATAATTAATTTAAATCATATTGAAATTGACTGCTGGAATGTTGGATGATGACAAAGGTGATTTTCTCGGCACTGCAATCCGTGAGGTCTCTCTTCCTTTTCACAAATATAATATGATCTACAATGTAAGAGTCGATGCATGTCTATCTCTTTCTTTTTTCTAAGGGCACGTAATCACCTAGAAATTGATTTAGCTTACTTATAAAAGAAAATATGAGGACAATTTCTGTTTTGAAATTAGTTGTAATAGGAAAAATCATGTTCATGTCCAATTCTATACTTTTGCTTTAAGTGCATGCTTATAAAAGAAATTCTTTCTATGTTCCATCTCACGTGTTTCCATTTTCTCCCCGCAGATCACTAATAGCGTGGAGCAAAGATTTTACAAGGATTTGCAAAGCGAGCACTTTGGATAAGTTAAAGTCGTGCAAATGTAAGTCTGAATTAACTTAATCTTGTAACAGAATTGTGATTTCGGTAAGGGAAGCTTTTGTCATTTAGACCTTTATTGATTATAAATTTCCAGTCTATTTGTTACCACTCATCTTTACCAACATTTGTGCAAAATTGTATAAATGATCAGTTATGCAACTTTGTGGTTGTATTCTTATATCAATGATATTACAATTTGATTTCTCACCAAAAAAAAAAAAAGAAATATGAAATTGCAATCCGGGTGCCTGTAACATACGAGGCATCCTTTTTTTAAAAAAAAACACAATTTGCAACTTTGACACCAATGATTTAGGGTGGCACTGTTTTCAGATGCCACCAATGTATTAAGGGTAGCTATTGTTACAATAAAGATGTCTATGTAGGACACCCACTCCAATTTGGTGGCTGCATGGTGGCAATTGAGGTTTGCCACCAATGTCAGTGGCCAATCTTTATAATAGACACCAATGAAAATGGTGTCCTCTAGCCAAAATTCTAGTAGTGCTTCTACTTACAAGTAAAATTCCACTTAACAAAAAATTCATTGGCAAATGTTGTCTCAGTAACTGATGTAAAATGACAAATTCATTGTTATGCTACTAAAGTTTGCAAATTAGTTCAGGATGTTGCCCAAGTAAGAACTGCAGTGCAAATATCTGGATAATTGAATATATCACACTTGACTTGTTTTCTTAACCGTAATCAAAATAGAAGGAATTGGATTGAGGAGAGATTGAATTGAGGAGGTGTTGGAATTAGGAGGATTTAGAATCAGATAATTGAATATATCACACTTAACTTGTTTTCTTAACCGTAATCAAAATAGAAGGAATTGGATTGATGAGAGAATGATTGAGGAGGCGTTGGAATTAGGAGGAATCATAATCAAATTACTGTTGAAACTGTTTATTGAAATGTTCTGGAATCGGAATATGAATGAACTTTAGTTCATATAAGTTATTTACTAATTCAGATGAATCAGAATATAAATCAATAAGATTACTGAAATGCCCTTATTATTTTTTGTTTTATTTTTGTTGAAAAAACCCGCACACTAGACCTTGTTCTTTAATGTAACCAACGGCAATAGACTAAACTAGCAAATATTAGAAAACTTAGAAAAACACAAGAATTATACTAGTTAGGCAGAGCTTTTGCCTACGTCCAGTTGTGATTTCTCTAGGTAGAGAAATCACCGCTCCTTTGATTAATAATAGAGATTACAGAACTTTTGCCAACCCTAGAACTAATCTCAAAACTCTTGACTGTTTGATTGTTTTCATTCTCTCTATAAAAATAGCCTTGCCGCACCCTATTTATAGATATAGGGTTGGCTTACATGTCCCAAGGCTGATTGAATTCCTATTTCTAAGTGGACTAGGAAATTACACTATCCAAATCCAAATAGACTTCTAGAAATCCAAACCTAAATTGAATAAGGAAACTGAAATTCTTTCCTAATCCCTCTAGGACAAGAATCGGTATACCTCTAGGTTTCCTAAAACAATCCTCAACCAACTAGGACATATTTGACGAGCCAAAAACCTGACAATTTTATCCTATATTTATTTTCAATAACATTTTAGTTAGGAGTTAAGATCAAAGGGCAAACATTTAACAAATATTTTTACATTTTGTTACCCTGTAGAAGCAGATCTATCTCTACTTGATTTTAAGATAAAAAAAACATTTCATAAAAGTAATTTATTAAAGAGAAAAATAAATTGCAATAAGTAGTAAGAAGAAAAGAGGTTAGAGCCCCCCTTGGTTCTCAGAACATGAAGGTCTTCGTCCTCAGGGATAAAAAAAAAAGTTCTCCGTCCTCTTGGGTTCTCAAAACAGAAGGGTGCGTAGGGGCCCATATCTCTCTCTCATTTTGGGTTTTGTTAGAAACTTGATTCTCATAATTGTTTTGATTAGTTGAAAAATATGAAATTGCAGGACTGTCTGATGGGTTGGAAAGGTGAAGTTGTTGGGATACTTCCGATTAGCCAAAAATCATGAGGGTTGTTTCGGTATAAAAGTTGGAATCCGGATGAAGAGTTTCTCTAGGAATCCAAATACCAAGTCCCTCCTAGGAATCCAAATCTGAGAATTTCTGGAGTGTGATTCCGGATTTTATATGGGTATGTTTTTTATCCTAAAATTTTAGTAAACAACGAAATGACTTGGAAACAATGCAATTCCGATTCTTTCATTTCAAATCCGGTTTGGTAAACACGCCTAGAGGCTTATTATAGTCGAGGATTTAAAAATTGCCAACAGTCCCGATATTTCGGTTGATATATCGGTAAAATCAGGGTTCCGATAATTGATAGGGGTTAAGACATCTTTCTTGAACTTCTCCGAATGTCATTGGAATATATTTGTGTTTTCGGCGATATCGGTAAAATATTTGTGTTTTCTTTTAATGTCTCCCAAAATCAGGAGAATTTGTGGAAATTTCTGTTGAAGTTTCAGTGGTATTTTGGTGTATTGTCGTGAACTCAAGTGGAATTTCGGTTGGCCTTTCCTTCTATGGAGGCATGGTCCAATCTTTTGAGAGAGAGAGAGAGAGAGAGAGAGAGAGAAGCAAAATTATTGTGAGTCAACTATGTTACAAATTTTATATGTTAACTGGGTGCATTATTTGTTAGTTTTAGGGTTTGTAAGTTTCAAAGATGATTTGTATGCTTTTATTGCTACTTTCTATTATTTTGTTTTTACCGATATTTCCACAAAGACGATATATCTTTCGATATTTTTCTACAAAAGGGCTACCAAAATATCTACCAAAACTGAAATTTAAATCCTTGATTATAGTCAGATTTTGGTTCAGATTGTGTTGTGTAAGTAACTATACTTTGTTTTTCTCGGTTCATTTCTGTCTATGTGACTGAATTTAGAAATTTGGGGAGTGTGAAAGAAATTTTGTGTCTGAAGGTACAATTCAACCCACCGCATTTTGGACTCCTGGCTCTGTCGCTGGTTGCTTCCAACTGCATAAGCACGCATGAAGATTTCGTAAGTGCAACGACACAAACGTCTTCTGCAACTACTGCGAGCATGCTCAAGGGTTCAGTCCCTTAGCGCAACAAAATCACTCCAAGCTCTCAGCATCACAATGGGTCCATCTCTGACCCAACCCATTTTTGTTTGCAACAACATCATGTCCCGGTATTTGTCACTCGGAGAATTGTCAGTTGCACGTCAATGGTTTGACAAACTGCCTGATAGAAACACTGTGTCATATAATATCATAATTAGTGCTTACAGTAGATGCGGGTACGTAGGGGAAGCTTGGGGGGAATGTTTTCTGAGATGAGGTGTTATGGGTTTGAGCTAACTCAGTATGTGTTTGGTGGGTTGTTGACATGTGGGTCATTGGATGTTTATCATGCGGTTCAGTTGCATTCTTTGGTAATAAGGAATGGTCTGTTTGATGTCGATGCTTTTGTGGGGACTTCGTTGTTGGGTTTTTACGGAAGGCATGGGTTGTTAAAGGAAGCGGTTAGGGCATTTGAAGATATACCTTGTAAGAGCTTGGTCACATGGAATTCAGTGATATCTGTGCTTGGGAATCATGGGTTTGCTGATTATAGTGTGGTGTTAGTTCGAGAACTTGCGAGAAAGAATTATACTTTGTCTGTAGGTTCTTTTGTGGGTGTTTTTTTCGGCATTTTCATGCCAACAGGACTTGGGATTGGGGAACAACTGCGTTCTTTAGTCATAAAGAATGGTTTTAAGTGTGAAATTCTTGTGGTGAATTCTATTATGAGTATGTACGTGAAATGCACTGACATATGCTCGGCTGAGAAAGTTTTGGATGAGGCTACTATTCAGGATGTTGTATCATGGTATACTTTCATTGGTGCAGTAGCAAAAACTGAGAGATCTTGGAAAGCACTCAAATTCTTCTCCAAAATGTCCATGGATGCAGTATTGCCTAGTGAGATCACATTTGTCAGCCTTATAAACTATTGTAACCATTTGGAGCTGCCGTGCTATGGCGAGTCTTTTCATGCTAAGATCATCCATAATGCTTTTGAATCTAATGTTTTTGTAGGTAGTGCACTGATTGACTTTTATGTTAACTGTAGTAACTTAAACAATGCCCATCGCTGTTTTAATGAGATATATGCGAAAAATGTGGTTTCCTGGAATGCTTTGATTTGGGGATACTCTAATATCTATTCGCCTGCTTCTATATTGTTACTGCAAGAAATGCTTCATTTGGGTTACCTACCAAGTGAGTTCACATTTTCAGCTGTTCTTAGTCGTTATTGGCATTAGAACCACAACAACTTCATTGCTTAATTATAAGAATCGGATTTCAGGAAAACAAGTATGTCTTGGGCACTATTAGAACCTCATATGCCAAGACTGGTCTCATATTGTAGAAACTCATGATTCTGAGGGAAATTGAAGATAGAGAGGGAGAGGAAAATTGTAGAGAGAGAAAGTAATTAAAGTTGTGTATTTTCATATATGAATGAATGAGTACACACATGTATAAATACATTACAATATTGGCAGTCAACTAACTCCATTTCTTAACAACCTTATCTTAATAGCTAAGCTAAGATTTAATCTGGTGGACCTTCTTTATCCTTAACACACCCCCTCAAACTAAAGGTAGGTGATCTAACTGTAAGCTTGGAAGTCCAATCCACAAACCTATCAGCAGACAAGGATTTGGTGAAGATATCTTCAATTTGATGGAAAGAAGCAACTTGATGGATAGTGACATGCCCAGAGAGAACCTTTTCTCGGATGTAGGGATAGTCAATCTCTACGTGTTTAGTTCTAGCATGAAAAATTGGATTGAATGCCAAGACAATAGCACTCTTATTGTCACAGAAGATAGCAGGAGTTTTCAGCAAAGGAAAAGAGATATCTTGTAGAATTTTGCACACCCAAGTAAGTTCAGCAGATGTGTTTGCAAGGTATCTATATTTTGCCTCTGTATATGACCTTGCAACTGTGTTTTGTTTCTTTGCACTCCAAGATATAAGATTTGGACCAAGAAAAACACAATATCCATTGGTGGACCTTCTGTCAATAGGGCACCCTGCCCAATCTGCATCAGTCCAAGCTATTAGGTACTAAGATCCCTTAGTAAACCATAATCCTGAATCAATTGTACCCTTTAAGGATTGAAGAATCTGTTTAACTGTTTGTAAATGAATTGTCTGGGGAGCATGCATGTATTGACGTACTTGATTAACAGCAAATGCTAAATCAGGTCTTGTCCATGTCAAATATTGGAGTGCACCTACAGTGGATCTGTAGAAGGTAGGATCAGAGAGTAATGTGTCTGAGTGATCGAGCTTTGCAAAACTAACAGGTGTAGAACATGGTTTAACACCAACCATATCAGTTTTGGAAAGAAGATCCAATGCATATTTAGATTGGTTTAGAAATAATCCCTTGGTAGATCTATGAACTTCAATGCCCAAAAAGTAGTGAATGTCACCTAAGTCTTTGACAGGGAACATAATCTGCAATTGAGAAATAAAGGATTGACAAACTGAAATATAGCTGCCAGTTATTATGATGTCATCAACATACACGAAGAAGAAAGTAATTGATGAATCTCTCTTGATGAACAGGCTAGTGTCCGAGAGAGATGGAGAGAAACCCAATGATAAAATGACAGAATAGAAAGCATCATTCCAGGCCCTAAGTGCCTGTTTAAGACCATAAAGAGACCTTTTAAGTTGACATACATGAGTTGGCCTAGTAGAATCCACAAAGCTAGGGGGTTGAACCATATAGACTGCTTTTTTCAATGTACCATGTAGGAATGCATTGCTCACATCAAGTTGATGAATGAACTAGTCATAAGTGACAACTATGGATAATAGAATGCGTATTGTAGTAGGTTTGGCAACCAGGCTAAATGTCTCAGAAAAGTCAATGCCTTTTTGTTGATGGAATCCCTTAGCTACTAGCCGTGGCTTAAACCTTTCAATGGAACCATCAGGTTTGTGCTTGATCTTAAACACCACTTACAACCAACTAAGTTATACCTTGAATTGAAAGGAACAAGATCCCAAGTCTTTGTAGCTTGTAGAGCTTGAAATTCATCCTTCATTGTTGCCATCCATTTGGGATTCTTAGAGGCTTGTAAAAATGTAGTTGGAGTAGGAGGAAGTCTTGTGAGAGGTCAACATCATTTTAAAGTTGATGTTTGGTGGCAATGAAAACCTTAGGTTTGTGAATTCCTGTTTTTGCTCTTGTGATCATTGGATGAGCATTAACAGGAATAGAATCTTGCTCATGATCAGAGATAGAGGGAGAAACCTCTGGATTAATAAAGACTTGTTGTTGATCAGAGGTTTCAAATGAGAAACTTGTTGATTGAGTAGTTGAAATATTTGTTGGTAAGGTAGATGGAACACCGGATGAGGAAGTAACTGGAAGAGTAAGAGTAACTGGAGCACTTGTAGAAGAAGAACTTGTGGATGAAGGTGATGTAGAGGACTGAGAAATTGAAAAGAAACTAGTCTTAAATGGGAAGAGCTGCTCATCCAAAGTCACATGTCTTGAAATATAAACCTTGTTAGTTATAGGATTAAGACACCTATAACCACTGTGATTAAGACTGAAACCGAAGAATACACATTGCTTGCTTTTAACATCGAGTTTGTTGGAGGAATAAGGTTGTAACCAGGGATAACAAGCACATCCAAAAGCCTTCAGAGTATGATATCTAGGAGTAGCTTTGAAGAGTAATTCCCAAGGACTAATAACTGAATTATGTGGTGGTAATCATGGGTCCAATTATTTTAATTTATTTTTGCCAACACAGAATGGACAATCTGTTGGTGTCATCTTTCTCAACACATAAGGGAATCGACCATGGGAGAAGTATCTGCCATCTGGGATTAATTCCAAGGTCACAAAATAATTATAAAAACTAATAAAAAGTTAAATTCGAATTAAATTAATATATATTTTTTTCTTTGTTTTTGTTTTATGCCATGCCCTTGTCTTTGGCACTCAAAACACACTCTTTAAAACATTCTTCCCCCACACTTGTTTTTCAAAAACTAGTTTGAATCCCTAATTACTAAGGATAGGACCAGAAACAAGATTCTTCCTTATATCGAGGACATGCAGCACGTCAAGAAGGGTTAATTCTTGAAGTTTGAAAAGCCTCTATCCAAAATTTAGAAGGTAAACCACTTTGAGAAAGTAAGTTTCTACCCATTTCAACATGTCTATGCTTCCTCTCTGCACACCTATTCTGCTCAGGGGTATGAGGACAACTCAATTGATGAGTAATACCTTGATCATTAAAGAAAATTTGAAACTGTTTACTTAAAAACTCACCCCCTCAATCAGATCTGAGACATTGAATCTTGCATTCAAAGAAAATATGGACTTTAGAAACAAAAATCTTGAACACATAATGTACATCAGATTTATAGACCATAGGATAAAGCCAACTGTATTTCGTGTAGTCATCTACTAGAATAAGGTAGAATCTATGTCCAGTACATGAAGAAGTGGGAGAAGAACCCCATACATCAGCATGTAGTAAATGAAATGGCCTAGTGGAAGTACAAGGGAAAGATGAAAATGGAAGTCTAGAGGCCTTCCCCAATTGGTAATCAGAACATATGGATAGTTTATTAACATAACCAATAACAAGCAATTGATTCTTATTGACAACAATATGTAAAGCAGGACTAGAGGGATGTCCTAGTCTTTTATGCCATGTGTGAACATCAACTTTAGCAATCATCAAAGCTTGAGGAGATATAGCAATCCCAGAAATGCCATTGGAGGCCTTTCAGTGGAAGGGGTATAATCCACCTTCACATAGGCCTTGGAAAAGCATCATCCCAATGCTTATGTCATTGATATAAAATCCATATGGATCGAAGGTCAGAGAACACCAATTATCATTCACAAATTTGTAAATTGACAACATGTTATGAGATGCTTGAGGAACTAGCAACACATCATTGAGTTTAAAAATAGCATTGGTTGTACTAAGTAAAGTGGAGCCACTGTGTGAGCTGCACATACCCTTACCATCTCCAAAAAAGAGTTGCTCACTGCCAATGTAAGGAATGGCAAAGTTTAGAAAGGCTGGATTTGGAATGACATGATGAAAGGCACCACTGTCAGCAAGCCAATAACTTGGAGGAGGAGAAGTGGCAGCTTTCAAGCCCATAGGACCACTGTGAGACTGCTGATAAGCAATTTGAGAGAGCCTATTGTAGGTGAGAGCTTCATGGCCAAATTGAAGGCAAAATTGACATTGAAGATTTCGGCCAAACAGTCATGCCCATAGGACCACTGTAATTAGTGTTGTTAACACCAGATTGTCCAAGTTGTAGTTGTTGTTGTTTGCACCAAAGAAATAAGATTTAGAGAAACCAGCTCCAGGTCTAAGAATACTCCCTGAGGTGTTGTTGTTACGATTCTGATTGGCACAAAAATTGCGATTCTGATTCTGAAATCTACCACGAGAATTACCTCTGTAAGAATTAGATCCAGGAGAACCTTGTTGAGCAACAATGGCATGAAAGGGAGCAGTGGATAAAGAAGCTCGTGTTTTGCGTTTTTGAAGAGAAATTTCCTTACTGAGAAGCATTCCATCCAGTTCATCAGTATTCACTGATTCAGTCCGTGTTTTAATCGAGTCAATGAAATACTCATAGTCATCAGAAAAACTAGAAAGAATGTAGGTAACCAGATCAGACTCGAAGATTGGTTCACCAACAGCAGCTAGCTTATCAGAAATTTCTTTGAGATAGTTGAGATAATCAGACATAGAGGAATCTCCTTTTTGGATAGTTTGGATCTTCGAACATAAGCTATGAACATGAGTGCGATAAGCACCAACAAAACGACGTTCAAGCGATTGCTAAAGAGATCTGGAATCATCCATACCAATCGTGAAAGGAATGAGATCTTCAGAAAGTGTTGAGTTAATCCAAATCATCAAGATTTGATCTTTTTTACACCAAAGGTCAAAAGCTAGATTATGAACTCGAGATCCAGACGAATCGCACACAAGCTAAGGTGGACAAAGATCAGTGCCATTAACAAGCCCTAAAAGCTTGAATCTTTTCAGAACAAGGATGAACAAACTACGCCAAGTGATGTAATTCTGAAGATTGAGTTTTGTCAGTACTATGCATGTGATATTCTAAACCGTGATCGAAGTAATAGAGGTGATTGATGGATGAGGGACATCGCCAGGAGAATCAGAGAAAGCAGCTTGAGAAGAATTTACAGAATTCATAGCAGTCGCTATAGGAATCCAGGAGAAGTGTATAACAAATTGTTGAAATTAGAGAAGAGATCGAAGAATGTGAGGGAGCTAGGACCTGTTTGGGAAGAAAGAAAAGGTGAGAAAATTTTAGGTCGGTGGAAGCGAAGGATTCTGAGGGAAATTGAAGATAGAGAGAGAGAGAGAGAGAGAGAGGAAAATTGTAGAGAGAAAGAGAGAGAGAGAGAGAGGAAAATTGTAGAGAGAGAGAGAGAGAGAGAGGAAAATAGAGAGAGAAAGTAATTAAAGTTGTGTATTTTCATATATGAATGAATGAGTACACACATGTATAAATACATTACAATATTGGCAGTCAACTAACTCCATTTCCTAACAACCTTATCTTAATAGCTAAGCTAAGATTTAATCTAGTGGACCTTCTTTATCCTTAATACATATCTCATCTGCTGGTCTTTCTCACAGCTTCTGATGGTCCGCTTGCGCTGTTCCTTGTTATGTCATTTCTGGAACTTGTAATGGAACCAAGAAATGTGATGAAACTCCAAAATTACCTACGGTTCTTGAAAAATTTGACCTTGTATCCTGGAACTTTGTGATAGGAGTTTATGCTCACAATGACTATTACAAATGGGCATTTGAGCTTTGCAAACGGAAGCAGTGTTACCAAGTCTTACCAGACAATTTTATGTTTGTTAGCCTTCTAAGCGTCTGTGCTAAACTGTGCAACTTTTCTTTAGGCAGTTCTCTTCACGGTTATATCATTAAGACTATTTCAAATGTAAAGACACATTTGTATGCAACATGTTAATTGACATGTATGGGAAATGTGGTAGCATCGGCAGCTCAGTGAAGATCTTTGAAGAAATGGAAGACAAAAATCTTTTCATATGGACAACTTTGATTTCTGCACTTGGACTTAACAGTTATGCTCTTGAGGCAATAAAACAATTTAGAGAATGATTATGTTCGGCTTGAAGCCAGATGTAGTAACTTTTAGCACTATGCTTACAACTTGTAGGCATGGCGGTTTGGTGACAGATGGGATCAAATTATTTGGGCAAATGAAAATGGATCATGGGATTGAACCAGAAATTGATCATTACCATTGTTTGGTGGACATACTGGCTTAAAGTGGACATGTAAGGAAGTAGAGAAGGTGATTTCCAACATGACTTTCCCACTAAATGTCGTTGTATGGCTTAGTTTCTTTGAATGGTGCAAGGGTTATGGAGCTAATACGGAACAAGCCCTGTAAAGCAAGTTTGTAAGTAATTTTTTGTACTACTAATGAGTCGATATTATACCATAAATTTTACCCTATTCTTAGTTATAGTTTATTGCTAGAATTTTGATACTTTGTTATGTATTTTCAATGTAGGGCATGCGACTTCTTCTTAAGCAAAAAAGTGATCAAACAGACAAATTTTGGAGTGATTCCAATTGGAGGATGTTCCTAAGTCTTTCAAGATGATTGTATCAAAAGTTTAGATTTTTCTACCAAGACATTTGAACGTGGCGGAGAAAAGACGCCCAGCGCGCATATTTTCCAAATTGACATTTCTGGATGTTTTGGGTATTTTGGAGGTCAAGATGGTATATTTTGAGGAAGATTCATTATGAGGATTTGTCAGGAACGACTAACTTAAGCTTTCAAAAAAGACCTTTTGGGACCAAATCGGAGTTGATTTGGTCCGTCAAAAGTCTGATTTTATGAGAAGTCCAAATTTCAGTTCAAATAGGAAACCTTTTATTAGCTAGTTTATTATTGCATTATGTTTCCTAGTTTTATTTCAAGACCTTTTCTAGATAGGGTTTTATTTTGCATTAGTATAAATAAGGCTATTTAGCCATTAGAGTTGTGGGGATAGAACACATAAATTTGGAGAACTTGCTAGGCATTGACAATTTGTATTTCAATGTGTTTTCTATCCTTTTTCTGTTTCAATAAAATTCCTTTTATTTTATGGTTGTTAGTAACTAATTTCCGTTGGCTAGGGCAATGCCTTGAGCCTTAGCATGAATATGTAGTCTTTATTTGATTACTTATGATATTATATATGCATATTTTGAATTACTAATCACTGTGTTTAAACTGCCTTTGTGTCTTAATGATTCGCAACCATTAGGATATTTAGATAAGTAATCGGATGCAATTTTTGTTGGAATGTTACCCTGAAAGTAAGGAATGCTTCTTGTGGTTAGTAATTGTAAGTCACCTAGGGCGAATGTCACGTTTTAGTAGTTTCCTGGTTTTTCAAAGGGCTTTCACAAAGCATAATGAGTCATGCATGTTTTTATTTGATTTGAATGCCATAGACGGATTGCATATTTGATATATGTTCTAGTTTGAATGCCACAAGTAGAATATGCATCATGAAAACCTAACCTTCAAAGTTGCATGTGTAATTCAAAAGTAATTGGAAAAACCACATAGGATTGTTAAGGTGACGGATAAACCCTATTGTCCTTTTATCATTATTAAGATTGTTCCCCTTCAAATTGGTTTCTTTAATTATTTTTTATTAAAATTCGTTTTTGTTATTTTAAAATCCAGAATCAATATTTTCTAAACTTTATTTAAATAGTTAATTAAGAATTAGTTTAAATACAAATTATTCAATCAATCCATATGTGGAAACGACCTTATTTGAGCCATCTATATTACAACTACCTTGTTCTCTTGTAAGTATTTTTAAGTATTTTTATCCCTACTTTTGAAGGTAGTAAAAATCCTACCAATTACAAACTTCTTTTATGTTGTTTAGAGAAAGTAAATCCAAGTTCATGTTTGATGTGATATCTCATTCAACACATAAACATTGTCGCTTACTCACTTACTCCTCTCGTTGTGCCCCTCCAATCTCAAGGATCTCCCTCCAGTAACCCATTATGCACACCTTGCCTCTTTTCTCACCTATTGTAAAGCAGTCGACCTGTTTGGGTTAATATTTGAACATTGGACCTAGATGAAGGAAAGCCCAAGGATGCTAACTAAAAAGGGACTTACCCGAAGCACAGCACCAAGCCCATAGGCAAATTGAAGCCTTCTCAGCCGAAATGCAAGCCACGTGCTTACTATTGAAGTGACAAGTGATGGAGACTAACCTACTACCAACCAAAGAAAACTTTATAGTGGCATTCCAAGTAAAAAGCCGATGACTCACTACCCTCCAAATGCTTTCGGGCAAGAACAAAATTACAGCAGTTGGGGTTATTTGCCTATAAAAGGAGGAAGATGCCCCATAGACAAGGACGCTCAACCAATCAAACAAACAAGCATACAAACTCTGCTCTCAAACCAGATTTGCATCCAAAATCTGAAATCAAACCAGATTCAGTCATTTTTAGCAACAAGCTATCTCTTGTCTAGTTTAAAGCTCTGCTATCTCCCTTAGTGGTGTAGTATCGATTCCCTTGCGTAAACTTGTTTACACCCTTGTTAATTCAAAGAGAAGTGATTGCAATAGGTTCAACCTTGACAGACAAGGTGAAATCTTGCCCGATGCTTTTTGTTTGTTTTCTAAATTTGTAGATCTATTACTTAATGCACTCTCTAGTATGTATTCAAATCATATTCACTTGTTTTCCTACTTTAAGAGTTCCATTTGCATCTAGATCTGGTTAGTTTAATGGATATGTTATCATTAAAAGCAATCTAGGACCAAACAATTGATTTAAGGGGATCTGGACTCCTTTCATTCAAACATACAAGACTATGAACTAAAAGTCCTTGTTTACAAGGCAAGAAAAAGAATTTAATGTAGACTTAACCCATCTACGACAATTCTTTGATAACAAGAAGTCCGAGTAACTTGGGGCGCAAGTAATCGACTTAAAACACTCTTGTTCTACATCTGCTATACTGAGATAGTAGTGGCACTCCTAGCACTTAGTTAGTTTTGATTGCGAGCCTCAAAACCTACACCTAAGGCCCCATAAAGGCACATTTCAAAACTAACTTTGCCCTTTTCTTGTAGCACATAAACAAGCAAGAGCCTGACTACACATCAAAAGTGCAAATCCCTTGGAGAGTTGTTGAGGTCTAAGGATCCTTCCCCAGAGAAATCTTCGCCCAAACACGACCCTTCAAAAGTGGTACATAGAGATTGGCATTACTTGCCTTTTGCAAGATTTGAGATGTTTCTCAAGTGATTTTGCATGCAACTTTTAGGGGACTAACAAATAATTTAGGGTAAATCTTAGTTTATTACCCTTAAGTTTCGTAGTTTTCAACATTTGGTATATGACCTGTTTTTCGTCCTAGAGTCATATCTAACGTGTTAATTTTGGGACAATCTCATATATCTGCTAGTCTGACTGTTAAGTCTTCCATTAACTGATGACATGGCACCCATGTGGATAATGACTCTGCATCACGTGTCATTAAGAGGTCCCTGTGAAAATTAAAAATTCAACAAAAAAAAAATTTCAAAATTCAAAATTTAGAATGGGAACAGTTAAATATCTCTCATCTTCTCCCCGGAACCTATCTTCCTTCTTTAGTGGTTGCCGAGAACCTCTACACCAGCGCCTTACCCGACCTCCCCAACCTCAAATACCTCGATCTTTTCAATCATTCCTTTTCAATTACTTCCATATCCTGCCAAAGTCAGCTCCATTGTTTTGTTTCAATTTATTTCAGGCAAGATTATATGTAAACCTTATAACTTCTAGCAACCAAATCCCTGTCCCCAGTTCGCCGGAAACTAATTCCCGGGAAACCTTGAGATTTCCGCCGAACCTCCACCTCCAATGCTTCAGCTGGATCAAGATCGATTCTCTGACGATGCATCGCCTCGAAACCAGATCCAATTTTGGGTCGAATCACTTTGCCGAGCCGATCGCTTCGTCGAGCCGAGAAGGTTCAACACCGCTTCCAATGGCAGGATCTCCCTGTCGGGTTCAGGTGTTGCGTCTTCCAATGGCAGGATCTCCCCGGCGTCAGCGTTCTTCCACCACTACCAGGACCGTATATCAACCACTCGCCATTACAAATTTACAATCTGTTTCCTCGATCCGTGTTAACCTCTCCACCTCGTCTTCTCCGTCTTGTCTGTCTAGTTCTCCATCGACCACCATTCGATCTCTCCCAACCACCTCCTCCTCTCCGTTTGTAGACGAGATGCAGATGCAGCGGAGATCGAAATGTAACAAAAACAAGGATCTGTAGAAGAGAAATTCTGTTCAGTCAGAGCTCAGCTCACTCTTTGCCAGAAGCGCCGCCAAAACTCTAGCGGTGATGGGCTGAGAAATTGGGGAATTGGAGATTTCGGCCTCGATGTACGAAGGGGTTCTAGGGAGAAGGGAAGGGAGGATGAAGGGTTCTGGGGAGAAAGGATGGAGAGAGAACTTTTTTGTTTTTTTTTTTTAAATTAATTTTAATTGTTAAATAATTAATAACATATGGACCACTTAATAACACGTGGCACTCAATCATTATTCACATGCCACCACGTTATCAGTTAACGGGAAATTTAACAATCAGACTAACGGATGTATGAGACTGTTACAAAATTAATACTTTAGTATGACTGTGGCATGAAAAAAACTTCATATACCAAATGTTGAAAACCACGAAACTTGAGGGTAGTAAATTGAGATTTACCCAATAATTTAAGTGTTAGCAACATACGTCTGATTCGGTGGTGGAAATGTGCAAGTTTGTTTCACTTAGGATGATGCCAACAATAGAAGTCAATCACAGGTTGCTTAGGTGAGGGATTCCCATTTTTTACAAAAGATGAGAACTAGTTGTAGGGCTCCATATTATTGTACAACAATATGAACAGCGTACATTTTAAGTCTTCATTCATAGTTTATTCTTGCAGTGAGAAAATATGCTCAATCCTACGTACCTGAGTCGAATCAGTTTAGATTAGTTAAAGTATTATATCTCTTGTATTAAAAAATAAAAATAAAACTTCAAATTCGTTTACCTAAAGCAATATTGCACCCTTAATACTGAGCGAAAAAATGACAAGATGGGAAATGGATCAATATGAGAAAGGTAGTTTGGAATGCTCTCAAAACATCTGTATTCTGTGACTGTTGCATCAAAGAGGTGGAGGCAGGAAGGCGTCCTGGTAAACACTTGCATAAAGATGGATATGCAAATTTGATAAAAAAACTGTAGTGCAGAACTTGGAAGACAGTTCAACAGAGCACAATTGAATGGACATTATGGAAAAAACTCAAAGGAGAGGAAACCTGTCTTGGTTTGGAGTTCTGTTAAGAGAACTATTGATGCATCTCAGGAATGGCGGGAAAATAAAATTCAGGTGTGTAAATGTTTTTTGGTTTACGAGCTATTGCATTTTTTTCACTATTATGAGTTTATTATTAATAACAATACGTACGTTAATTTTATTAGGGGAACAGAGACTTTGCAAAATTTTGTGACGTTGGCATTACTCCTCAGCTAGAAGAGAAGTTAGATCAGATGCTCATGAATATGCCACTGCCACCGGTAACATTTTTGTGCCCCTTCATCTGGAGAAAAGGGGCTTCCAACAAGGGCGGAGCTACCATGGGCCTAGGGGGCGGATGCCCCCATTGAGATTTTTCTGATGTTGGCATGTTGCTTAAACTCATCTGGTTCTGCAGCAGCAAAGCCCCCACTACGATTTTTTGGTTCTTCCGATCTGGTTCTGCAGAAGCCTGATCTTATTTATTTTTTTCAAAACTAGGCCAAAACGACGTCATTTTGGTCCTGGTAAAAAAAATTAAAAAAATGTAAACGAAATGGCGTCGTTTCGTATATGTTTAAAAAAAAAAAGTTATGTTATAGTGGGGGACCGCTTGTCCCCACTGTCCCAGACTCCCATTTCCATCCCTCCCTTTGTTTTCGTTGCCCTTTGCGCAGCACTAATCAAAGAGCAGCTTGGTGCTGCTCTGTCTGTCTTCCCCCAACCAACACCTTGAAACGGAACGGAACAGGAGCAAAGTTGCCCTTCCCAACCACGCCAGCAGCCAGCCACTCCAACCAGCCACTCTCTAGTCTAGCCGACATATATATATATATATTTAGGTAAATTTTTTAATTCCTAAATCTATAATTCCTAACCCTAATTAATTATTTAAGACGAATTTTTGTTTAATTGGTATAGAAATATTGAATCATATGGAAATGGTATGCACTAATATGGTTATTGACATATTGATTATTGATTATTGATATGAATTATATGATTATTGATGAATGAAATTACGAATTCTATGAATATGGGTATACATTTATTCATATGATTAGTTGAATTAAATGTTTATTTGTTGAATAATTTGTATGCTTATTGGTATTGGTTAATTGAATTGTTGCCTTGGTTGGATATGGATTAGTTATTAGGCATTTTTTTTTTTGGTTAAGAAAGCATATATATTAATATGGATAACATTGTCAACATCTCCAAGAAAACTCAATTCTACGGCTTAACAGTCTAAAAACAAATCCATTTTTCAGAAATGGAATCATAATCATCCCCTTTCGAAACCCAAAAAAGAAGAAGAAATGGATTAGTTATTAGGCATATTAGTATAGTATACTCTAGGATTAAGAGTTTAAGAATTTTATTGAGATTTTTATTCTATAAATTCTACAAATTACGTATGAACCTTATATGTTATTGGTATATGACTAACTTTGTATGTTGAAACATCATGGAGAGGTTTTTCAAAAAAATATCAGTGCCGCCATCCCTAGTTTTTGAGAAAAATAATGATACTCGGGGACATGATAGTGCAGAATTTATTTTATCAAATCTTCCATTAGATCTTGGTAAGCGAATTCGAATTTTGGATTACAATCCTAATATTCGAGATCAAGTACGAAAAGCGTATGTGCTAGCTGGTCCTCAACAACCTAAACCCATAATTTTCCTTACAAGAAATATGGAGACACGCAAAGACGATTCAACCCTGCTTGGTTTGATGATTTTCCTACTTGGTTGGAATGTAGTGTAGAAAAAGATGCTGCCTTTTGTCTGTGTTGCTACCTTTTTAAACCAAACAATGGAGAACAAGCAGGTGGTGATTTCTTTGTTGGCGAACGATTTTCTAACTGGAAGAAGAAAGAAAGACTTCTAACTCATATTGGAGGCGTCAATAGTGCACACAATCAAGCGTGGAGTAATTTTGAAGCTTTAAAGAGTCAAAAGCAATATATCCAGTCTTTTTTCTCTAAAACTCATGATGAAGCTCGAATTCAATATAGAGCTCGGTTGAATGCATCAATCGATTGTTGTCGATTTCTTTTGAGACAAGGGCTTGCATTTCGTGGTAATGATGAATCTAAACATTCAAGCAACCATGGAAACTTTCTTGAGCTTCTACAGTTTCTTGCCGACCACAATGAGGATGTGAAAGCCATTACTTTGAAAAATGCTCCTGAGAATCACAAATTGACATCACCAGATATTCAAAAAGACATTGTAAATGCTTGTGCAACTGAGACGATCAAGGCTATTATTGAAGACGTTGGCACTTCGTTGTTTTCTATTTTGATTGATGAATCTCGTCACGTATCAACGAAGGAACAAATGGCTATTGTATTGCGTTATGTGGACAAGAATGGGCATGTCGTTGAGCGTTTTATTAGCATTGAGCATGTTACTAGTGTTGGAAATGTGCCCTAAAACCAATCATATGATGATACTTTACGGACATTTCACATGTTAAACTAATCTAGTTTAATATCAAGGGCAAACATTATTGTTTGAGCCGTCTCATATAAATGTTATATGCTTAAACGATAAGTCCAAGGAATATGTGATTGGGAGAATGCAATCTAAAGAAGTTAGATTCATGAGACCATTCTTTCGTAGACACATCCTAAACGTTCCTAATCATAGGATTGCCAATTGGGCATTGACAGTCCGTTAAGATCAGTACGTGCTGTGTCTTCTCTCAGGGAGAGTGACTAGTCTCGAGTCATTGGTGTGTGTGACATCAAGACAAGTACGTAGGTGTTCAATAGAGAATGAGTTCACTGAACACGATCAACGAAGAGTTCTCATATTCATGTCACATGAGAACTCATTGTTGGGATAATGCAAATTAGTCCTTTGACCTGAGGCATAACATTTGTCTTGTGGTTAGGTCCTTGATCTTTGATTATGTCAATGTCACCCCATTCGCGGGTGTCCACGGCATCGTTGGGGTTAAGCTACTTAGCCATGGAGGCAAGTGAATGCGCAACAAGGGATCTCTAACCTTCAAACCGTTTGAGGGAGAATACTCTATGATATGATTAAGAATCTTTGGCCAAAGTATGAATGAGATTTAGGAAGGCGTTCCAAATCACATTCAAGGTAATCATATAAGCACACGAATCACATTGGATAGTAGACATGAATAAACTATCAAACCAAACAATGTGGTCAAGAGTATTGTATTAGAGAAAGACCGTATTGCATTTGTAATCCTAAACTGAATAGGTTCTCCACCTCTTCTGATTAGCTTGGGTAACCATGATATGCTGCTAGGTGTCACTTATGGTTTGTGGAAGCCCTAAACGTGTGTAATCACTAAAGGGAGAATTGAAAGTAAGTTTCAATTCACAATCGATGTGAAATGGTTTTAATCGCCCACTGCCTCGCTAAAAGGAACCTAATGGATCGTACACCGTGTAAGGTGGAGATTGAAGAAACAATGGAGATGAGTAAGAATAATTAAATGGTTTAATTATTTATGGCAAGGATTAATTAATATGTTAATTAATCAAACGAATAAAGTTCGTTAAAGACCACGGGTTAGTTTTGGGCCTCAAGGCCCAATGGGCTTCGAACGTCAAGCCCATTGACTTAAGTTGTATGACAAACTTAATTCACAAAGGCCCAAAAGCCCAATAAAACCCTTATGGCCGGCCATGTTAGAGAGAATGGCCTTTTGGTTCTTTAGGTCACTTATTTGAAGTGACTATATAAAGGACTTTATAGCCTAAATTCATTAAGGGTTTCTTTTAGAGAAAATTGGTGAGAATTTGTCTCTCCTCTTCTCTCTAGGAGGCCGGCCCCTTGGAGGGTGGATCTAGCAATCCCACTACTCCAAGGTCACTCATTCCTTCTCCAATCTCTCCTTGGTGTGGAGACTTAGAGGTTCTCAATTTTGGGAACTTGGAGAAACCTTTTCATCCATCTAAATCCATAGATTTTAGATGCAAGGAATGAAGGCCCTCTCTTTGGGTGATTAGCCTTTGCTTATGCAAAGAGGAATCTACAAAGGTATAAATCTCAACTCACTTTGTTTTGAGTTGATTCTTGGTTCACCAATCTACTAGGCTTTGAATTTCATGGGTAATGTTTTGTTTTTGAATGCATGCAAGCATGATTCAGCCTTTTAATTGTTAAATGCATGCTATAGATGTTATTCAAATGAACATGTTTTCACAAAATCATCCTTCAACTAGTACCGCTGCTTTCTCACTCAAGGAAACCATTGATGAGGTATTTTCTAGGCATAAATTGAGCATGTCTAGGTTGCGTGGGCAAGGTTACGATAGGGCCAACAATATGCAAGGTGAGTTCAATGGTCTTAAAGCTCTTATTATGAAAGAAAGTGGTTATGCCTATTATATTCATTGCTTTGCACATCAACTTCAATTAGCTCTTGTAGCTATGGCAAAGAAGAACATTCAAATTGAGTCTCTTTTTAGTATAGTTACTATTTTGGTAAATGTTGTTGGAGCTTCATCGAAGCGTTGTGATCTTCTTCGGGAGAAGCAATCTATTGCAGTTATTGAAGCACTAAACAGTGGTGAGTTTACAAGTGGGAAGGGCAAAAATCAAGAAACTACTTTGAAACGTGCTGAAGAAACACGTTGGGGTTCACACTTTGGCATGTTTATGTCCAGCCGACTCCTTCTCTGCTTTTGATAGCCAAAAGCTATTGCGTCTTGCCCAGTTTTATCCTAAAGACTTCTCTATGAATGAGCTGGTGATACTTAAGATTCAACTTGAGACTTACATTGTGGATATGCGGTCTAGCATTGAGTTTTCAAGTTTAAAAGAGATTGGAGATCTTGCAAAAAAAAATGGTTCAATGCAAGAAACACAAGGTGTATTCGCTGGTTTACTTGCTTGTGACATTAGCACTAACTCTTACAGTTGCTACTGCAACCGTTGAAAGAGCATTTTCGGCCATGAAAATTCTGAAGAATCGATTGAGAAATCGGATGGGAGATCAATGGATGAATGACAACATGGTTATTTTTATAGAGAGAGAGATATTTGATGGTATTGGTAATGATGTTGTCATGCAACGCTTTCAGAACATGAAAACGCGTCGAGGGATATTGTAAAGGACTGTTGTATGAAAAACTTTATGGATTAATATATAAGTATTGTGTTTAGTAAATTCTTGAGCTTTTTAATAATGACTTTGTTGTTTGAGGATGCCCCCATTCACACAAATCTTTGGCTTCGTCCCTGGCTTCCAAGAATGGATGTCACTACATTGGAAGATGGTGGCGATTCTGATGAAACAAGTCAAGCTACTAGGTGTTGAAGATAGAGGAAAAAAGAGAGCTTCTCATTCTCATTCACTGAGTACAGAAGCTAAGAAACAAAGGAAAGAGAATTGGGAGGTGCTGCAAAATTTTCACGACATATTTAACATCTTATTGGCATGGCTGAGTAAGAATGCTGACACATGGATGAATAATAAAGTTGCAGAACCTTATAGCATTGAGGAAGTGATGAAAGTAGTCGAGACTGTACCTGGGGCAGAGCCTGGAAGTGATTTAGTGGTTCACTACTACAAAAGGGCCTTATTGTGTCGGTGGTTGATGTTGGTTTTATATAACATAGTGGCGGATAAGACATTCCGACACCTACTTAATATGGTGTCAGAATTACTGTCTGTTATAACCGATATAAACCGTTAATGTCGCTTATAACCGACATAGATTTTAATATATTTTTAATAGTGGTGTCACATTAAAAAAAACTGTGTTGCTTTTTCCCGACACTAATGATAGTTTTTAAATATTTTCAAAGCTAGTGTCGGTTGTAGCCGACATTGGTTTTAGTTTTTATTAAATATTTTGAAACCCAATGTCGCTTGTAACCGACATAAAGTTAGCTTCGGTTAAAAGAAGACTGGTGTCGCTTCTACTCGACACTAATGAAAGTTTTTAAATATTTTCAAAGCCTGTGTCAGTTGTAGCCAATATGGATTTTAATTTTTTTTTAAATATTTTGAAACCCCGTGTTTTCTTCTTCCTCTCTTGCATCTTTCTTATTTCTTCTTCCAATTTATAAACTCTCCCCCGTGTTTTATTCTTTCTCTCTCCCATCTTTCTTATTTGTTTTTCCAACTTCATTAATTCCTTCCTCTTCACAATAAGTTTTTCTTGCTTCTAGTATTTTTATTTTCTCCTCTTATGTTTAATTTTTATTTACAATTTAATTTTGTAGGGATTTTATTTGAGCTGGTTGAGTACATAAATAATTGATTGACGACGGAATTCTTCCATTAGGTTTCTATCACTAAATTCCTTAATTTTTAAATTGTATAATACACAAGTTTATTTATTTAAAAATTCTAATTTAAGTATTTAGATAAATTGCTACGATTTATGTTAAATTAATAAATATTTAGTCAAATTAATTAATTTTGTCACTTGATTGTTATGAGACAATGGAAATGAATAATATTTATAAGCATTTATGTTAGATTAACAATATTAAATATAACATAAACTGATAATATTTAGTAATATAAGAATATATTATGTTAAATTAATTATTTTTGCACTCTTTGATGTTGGATTTGATGTTGGATTTTTACCAAAAATCTGACAGTAATTGGGATTTCTTGTCGGTTTTTATACTGCCATTGATAGCCTCTTTTGTAGTTGTGGTTTGCAAGTGAGTTATTTTGCTCTGAAGAGAAGAGAAGGATGTTTACTGTCACGAAGAATGATGACTTCAAGCTTCAATACCTTATTCGGAATCACGAGAAGTCTAATTAAGCAATAGAATGAGAATTTGAAGATGTTTTTAGTCATGTTGTTGGCAACGATGTTTTGAGTTTGCCCATTTTAACCCATCTTGGGTGTATGAACTATGAAGTAGGTTTTCTGCAGAACATTCGTTAGGGTTTTGACTGTGCACTGTCTTATGAAACTAGTCTAGTCTTCTATCGATTTACTATAGATCCTTGTGTTTGGTGAACTTATGACCTGCTACAATTCTGTGCATAATGATTAATGAGAAAGCTGGACATTTTTACCATCGTGTTCTTGAAATTAGTCGTCTTTCTGCGACTCAAAAACTTACCCCATTTGTATGAAAAATTCAATCATATAAGCCCAGTTCCAAAAAAAATTAACTCTTTAAAGCATGGCCTTTACATCGGACAGAAATTTTCTTCTGCGCTCGCTGGTCGTGACACGGGTTGTGTAGGATCTGTATTGATAGTGTATTGACAACATATCTTCACCATATTATTGTATATTGTCATTATATTGTCAATATGTTGTCAACACATTGTCAATACAGGTCGTAAGCATCAACCCAGATAATGCACTCGACCCGCGTGAGCAGGAGAGAATTCCTCTTACATTGGAAAATATTTGGCGCATGTGAGAATTGAACCACCTATTGGTATTGTTATCCATTAAGCCCATTACATATGTAATACCATTACGCCCATTTACATCTCAAACCCTAACTATTATTGAATGTATTTAAACCCTTTTATGATGTACAAAGACTATGAATGAAATGATATGAATTTACTTTGATTACTTTTGCATTTTTGGCATTTACTTTCTTTCAATTTTCCTTTTATCATGTCTGATCTTGTCACAACCCATGCTGATCTTCAAGTACAAGCTAGAAGCATATATCAAATGGATTCCACCAGCGCCAAATAGCTGAGGCTGCTGCGTTTGGAGAAGCTCTACGACATGCGAGAAGGAAGAATATTATAAGGGTGAATGTGGAGGGTGATTGAGGCCATCTTGGGGAAGTGCTCCATACCTTGAAGGTTGAAGACAATCATCCAAGACATTAGATTTTTATTTCTTGAGAAGCAAACTTTGTGGGAAATTTCATTACTAATATGGTCATTTTGTCAATAATCTCTATATTTGGGATAGAACAAAGCTTATGGAACTCGACATGCTTTACCATTTTACCTAGAGGGTATTGCTTGTAATAAAGAAAAATAATACTTTTTAACAGTTTTGGAGCAAAGTTGATTTGAGAGGAATTAGTTTTGCCTTGCAGCTTTGAGCATCTCTACTAGTTAGTGGAAGGTAAGGGAAGCAACTCCATGTGGCAACAGGTGCCACTGACTAACCTCGTAACCAATGGTAAGCTCTCACTTCCTCCACATGGAACTCACTTTCTCCGAGACATCTCAACACCACAACAATGTCCTAAGAGTTCCACATCAACCAAAGACAATAACTTCTCCCAAGATGTATAGAAGAATGTCATTATTCCCTTATCCATATAATCATCATTTATTACCCTAAACAATATATGTAGCACCTTAAACACTCTTTGGCCGTACCAAACATGCTTTGAATTTCTATAACACTATTCTTACAGTGAGAGTTTGACATGGTAAAAATGCACGTTGCATGGATGATTGCTATCAAATTCTAGTTGTTGATCATCAAAAGACTTTGTTATGACATGATTGCTCTTTATAATTGGCGAGGTTCGATCTTGGCATATCTGTTTTGTTAATTAGTAGGGCTTTTAATGGTCGGGTTGCTCTCTGCGCGGGTATGTGACAAATTGGGCCGTTGAATGCACTTGGATTTCATATGAAATTTTTGAGCTTCAAGAAAGATAAAATATTGATCTACTGAACTAGGAAAAAAGACAACCTTCCTGTTGCATTTGTATAAGGTATTTTAGAAGGATCAAAGAGTTTAAAAGAACATTACATCGATTGAATTGAGTTTTCCTGTCCCATTAATTATAATTTATAAACGTATTTTCAACGCCAAGAAAATTATGGGTGTGGACTTTGCTGCTAGTGGTAGAGTGATAACATGTGTCAACAGTTAACAGTGGTGGAATCAAAATTCTAATCTTTGCCAAGCCAACATGCTCGTATGCCGTATGTTGACGTATGTCGAGTATTTTGAAATAGGAATGGAGCTAGAGAATTTTTTGATTGGGGGCATCCTAAAACAACCAAGTAAAATAATGGGTTTTAGGTTCTTGAGGACCAAGTACAATAAAAAATCTCTAAATTAGAAAGCTAAATTCTAAATTGTAATACCCCAGATGATTAAATGAAGTAAATTCATATAAAATACAGTAAATTCATATAAAATACTTTGCGGAGTAAAATTTTTGTGTCAAATTATGATACTTGATAAGTTGAATCCAATGTATTTGTGAAAACCCCCATTTCAATTGAGTTTGGTTTAGGTTAGGAAACGTGAATAGCTTGAACCAAAATCAAAATTTTAATTGTCATGTTACAATTTTTTTTTTTCCTCACCCAAAACACTGAGTGGGGGTGGATGCCCCCCATGCCTTATATAGTTTTATCCGTGTTTACAAGTGACCCTAGTGAATTCTATCAAGGCCCCTTGACAAATAATCTCGACACATTATTGAGATATACCGACGGCGCCTTTCATCAAACACTTGGTTGGCACAAAATGATTATGTACTAGACATTTGAAAGATCTCAAGAAGACTTTCACAAGCTGTTTCTCCAACCTCCGAAAGGGTCCTAGGACCACTTGGGTTCCTATATGGATCCGCCCCTAGCATAATCCAAATTACAAGTTGTAGGAGGCTCACACACACACACACACACACACACACACACACACACACCTAAGAACAAGTTGACTAAAATGTACAAGGAAATCCTTAACAATAAGGAAATTATAATCCTACAATAGATACAAAATAGTTGACTCACCCCAACACCTAAAAGACCTTGACTATATGTTTCTCTGACCTTCGAAGGGTCCTAGGACCACTTGGCAGGACTGTCTCTGAGATTTTTTAGGCCTACGTGAAATTACTTTTCTCAAGAGTCTCATTAATCATCTAGAACAATGTCTTAAAATTAGGAATGATCCAACGGTCAGATCTCCGCCAATAGCTAAAATTAAGTGGCGGTCAACATTTGGTTTTACAAACTTAGAAGTTCAATTTAGGAAGATCCGTATGTCAGATTCTCGATCCGTAAGTTCCTAAGGTCCTCAAATAATACGTACCATAACACATTAAAGTTTGGTGACGATCCAACGGCCGGATCGTCGATTCATATAATGATCAAGTGGCGTACAATAATGAAAATAAGTTTAAACAATCAAATCACATTAAGTGGATATCGAATATGAAATCAGGACATCTAATTTAGCTTAAAAGGCATCGTCGGCCTACTGGCCACATACCGCCGCATGCGCCGTCGAAGGTGGTTGTTTCCGGCTAATGGAAACCCAATTTTTTGACTAACTCTAAAAATTACCAAATTTTACAGGCAAATAGAGCTCAATGAGAGGAACAACTTTCATACTTGGGCTAAAGTCCAATTCAGCTTGGAAATACTTGAAAACTTCCTCGATCCGTCGGAACCCTAGAATTGGATGTTCTTGATTCAACTCTAAAACAATCTCCGGCACCTCCACCACTGCTTGGGCTTTGGTCTTGAGGTTGAGGGAAGTCTATTAGTGGTGATGGTGGTTGACAGAGTTAGCTTTAGGTTTGGTGAATCACCGCCAAGAACCTGTCGCACCCATAGTGCGGGTTTCACAAAATCAAGGCCAAATTTTGTTGGCTTTTTAGTAGAAATGGAAGAGCATAGGATGCTAGGTCAATTTCAAAGGGTGAGTAACTTCAATTCACTAGAAAATCACCATTAAAGGCGTCAAGAATCATAGATTCCATCGGGTTAGGTTGAGGGTCAAAAAGAAGGAAAGCGGGTTAGCTGGTTTCTCCTTTCTCTCATTTCCCTCATTTCCACTATTCCCATTGGTTCACTCATTTTTCCCTCCTTCCGATTCGTCCTCCCAATCCCTCATTTCCCTCATTTCTCTTATCATATTTCCATCCTGGCCACACACGTGGCACCATTTTGCCCCTGTCTTTGTTTGTTGATAACTTCTTCGTTATAACTCCAAACTACATTTTGTTTGTGCTCATGTTTTCGTATCAATGAGTGTTATCCAAATATGTAAAGATATGTGGAAAAATATGTAGGGATCAAATACAACCTCTTAGAATTCCGTTTAATCCACTAGGGCATTTTCATCCTTTTACTTATCGAAAAAAAACTATACGCCATAATTATAAACGCGTCAAAACTAAGAATACGAAATACGTAGTTTAAAATAGTGAATTCGGGGATAGGTTTTCACATCCTTCTCCCCTTATAAAAGTTTTGTCCTCAAAATTTCCATTGTCACCCCCACCTACTCAACACTGCAATAATTCCACTGACAACAATGAATTGAATGGCGTTCACACTTCATATATTCTCAGATTAAACTAACCTCAAGTTTGACAGTTCCAAACATCAATTCACCACACAAAAATAATCATAAACATAGCCATGTCATCAAAGACAATACCAATTCCATGACACAATTATTAACATCCACAGGTAAAGGTACTTAAACATAATACCTAAGCTCTGATACCACAAAACGTTGTCACACCCCGATCCCGATATGCATCCCGGATCAACATGTGATGTCACCAAGTACCCGTATATCTAACATACCCCGCCTCCGGGATATAAACAAAGCACAACTCAAGATTCGGATTGCGTAGTAATTTTTCATATACTTTATGGTTGCATCTAACCTCTTTGTTAGACTGCCTACACACGTTCCGACAAGATCAAGCCATTTGTAGTTCACCATTTGTTAAACTCTGAACTTTTTGTAAAACACTTCCTAGCAGAAAACATAGAGTACCACACTACACATCAACCATAAGCCAAATAAGAGTTGTCATCTTTCCATTTACACAGGTATGCCATTCACTCACACACACATATGTTTTCCAACACCATTCCACAATCACATCAATCAATAACACATATAATGCACCAAAATGCAAGACTAGATCGACATAGTTCAGCCGAAGCCTACATCTCTGAAAAATGTGATTTCGGACCACTCAACAAATTCCAACAACATCGAGTTCCGGACCACTCAACAGAACAAAAATACCAAGAGGGATTCCAGACCACTTAACGGAATCCAAGCCAAGATACGATTGCAGACCACTCAATGGAATTACGGAGTACAAGGGATTGCGAACCTCTCAACGGAATCTGACTGGATACGATTCCAGACCACTCAACGGAATCGCAGAGTATAATGGATATCTGACCACTCAATGAAATCCAAGGCAGGATACAATTTTGGACTACTCAATGGAATCCAGACGGAGCACAAGGGATTCCAGACCACTCAATGGAATCCAGAAGGAGCAGGGAACTGGACCACTCAACGGAACCCTAGCGGAACCCAGTTTTGGATCACTCAACGGAACGAGCGGAAGTCTAAGGAACATATTAACGGCTTGAAGAAACAAGACATGAATCAAGTTACACAATTTAGAACGGTCAACGGAACGAGAAATGAAACCATGAAATGAGATATGAAACAAGCTTTGAAGTAACAAACCCCATGACAATGGGTTAACAGTCCACTACTAGCCCTCATATTTCATCACATCATACCAATCATGCAAATCGAACCACATTTCAAATATGCACGTCAAATCACATTTCACAAATATTTCCAATCCACAAATCGAATCACATTTCATAACAATAGATCAATGGCCAAATATAAAAATACATTTTAATGGAAATCACATTTATAAAACCAAGTCAAATCCTCAAAGGATAGTAAATACGAAAACAGGGTAATAGACATATCACATATATTAAAGTCACTCACTAACCAATGTAGGCCCACTAGACTTTACTTAGTCTCTAGTAGTACTAATTTTAGTATTTAAGAACAATTCAAAGTATGTTGACCAAAAGTCAACTCTCAGTCAACGGTGGGGTCCACAACCCAACGTAATTCAATTGAGAACATCCACCCACGTATTTCTGATCCATAACTTCCCAAGAGTCTCATTAATCCTTTAGAACAATGTCCTAAAATTTAGGAACTATCTAACAGTTGGATCTCCGCCAATAGCTAAAATTAAGTAGTGGTCAACGTTTGGTTTTACAAATTTAGAACTTCAATTTAGGAAGATCCGTATGTCAGATTC
Organism: Malus sylvestris; assembly: GCF_916048215.2. Classification (NCBI taxonomy): domain Eukaryota; kingdom Viridiplantae; phylum Streptophyta; class Magnoliopsida; order Rosales; family Rosaceae; genus Malus; species Malus sylvestris. Next base: position 33,979,144 of record NC_062275.1, read on the forward strand.
CCGATCCATAAGGTCCTAAGGTCCTCAAATATTACGTTCTATAATGCATTAAAGTTTGGTGACGATCTAACAGTCGGATCGTCGATTCATATAGTGATCAAGTGGCGTACCATAATGAAAATAAGTTCAAACAATCAAATCACATTAAGCGGATATCAAATCTGAAATAAGGACATCGAATTTAGCTTAAAAAGGCATCGTCGGCCCACTGGCCACGCGCCGCTGAAGGTAGTTGTTTCTGGCGAACGGAAACCCAATTTTCCAACTAACTCTAAAAATTACCAAATTTTTTATAGGAAAATAGAGCTCAATGAGAGGAACAACTTTCATACCTGGGTTGAAGTCCAATTCGGCCAGGAAATACCTAAATTACGTCGATTCGTCAGAACCCTAGAAATAGGTGTGCTTGATTCGACTCCAAAAAAATCTCTGACACCTCCACCACTACTTGGTCTTTGTTTTTGAGGTTGAGGGAAGTCTATTTGTGGTGGTGGTTGATGGAGTTAGCTTCAGGTTTGGTGAATCGCCACCAAGAACCCGTCGCACCCACCATGTGGGTTTCACAAAATCAAGGCCAAATTCCATTGGTTTTTTTAGTGGAAATGGAAGAGGATAGGATGCTAGGTCGATTCTAGGGGGTGAGTAGCTTCAATTCACCGAAAAAATCACCATGAAAGGCGTCAGGAATCATGGATTATGTCAGGTCGGGTTGCGGGTCGAAAAGAGGGAAAGCAGGTTAGCTAGTTTCTCATCTCTCTCATTTCCCTCCTTTGCTCTCTTCCCATTGGTTCACTCATTTTCCCCTCTTTCCAATTCGTTCGCCCAATCCCTCATTTCCTTCATTTCCCTTCTCATATTTCCATCCTGGCCATACATGTGGCACTATATCACTACTCTGGCAAATCTGGAGCCTTCATAATAATTAAATGATAATTTTGCCCCTATCTTTGTTTGTTTATAACTTCTTCGTTATAACTCCAAACTACATTATGTTTGCACTCACACATTTGTATCGACGTGTTATCCAAATATGTAAAGATAAGTGGAAAAATATGTAGGGATCAAATACGACCTCGTAGAATTCTGTTTAATCCACTAGAACGTTTTCGTCCTTTTACTTATAAAAAAAAAAAAAACTATATGCCATAAATATAAGCGCATCGAAACTAAGAATATGAAATACGTAATTTTAAGTAGTGAAATTCGGGGACGGCTTTTCACATAATCTATGTAGGGGCAAGGAGAGGCAGCCGCCCCTCTCATCATCGAAAATCAAGCCCAGAAAATGTGGTTCCGCCCCTTTGGTCCCTTCGAAAATGATGTAGTTCTGTTTGGTTTTCTGGCCTTCTAGGTTTCCCTGCGTGCGGGCTCTCTCTCTCTTTTTTTTTTTTTTTTTCAAAATACCCAGGCCAAAGAAAGGAGGAATGAAGATTTGCATTTCACAACTTCTAAAAATGGAGTTCTATTCAGGTTCTAACGAAGAAGAAGAGAGAGGAAGAAGAAAGACTTTCTTTCTCACCCATCCCACCCCACCTCACGTGCCGTTTCAAAATGACCCAATTTGTTTTGCTTTTTAAGATACCAGTTTTCGCCACATAGGTTGCTATCTAATGTTTTGATTTATATTGAGATTTGTTTTGTTTTTTAATTATTGTTTGATTAATTTGCCCACTTTTCCAATATTTTCTTGGCCCCTTGTTTGACATAACCATCTCCAAATGAAATGTCAAATTATAATTGATGGTTGATGTGGCAATCTGAAGTGTTATGTCAAATTCTATGTTCTCCAACCGCATTGTCAAATGTTATTTTATTATTTAAATGGAGCTTTAAATGGTTGTAGTTATTAAAAAAAATGCCGAATAAAAAATTTTATTGGTCAAAATGTTTGTGGAATAAGGGACTCACAATTAAAATGAATTAAAAAAATAAATTTGACACTAATGTCAAATTTGCCTCCAAATCACAAATGTCACATCCCAACCCAAGCCCCCACCACATCCCGGACTCGACTTCGCTGTAGCACGATATTGTCCGCTTTGGGCCTTGACCATGCCCTCACGGTTTTGTTTCTGGAAACTCACACAAGAACTTCCTAGTGGGTAACCCATCTTGGGATTGCTCTCGCGTGAACTCGCTTAACTTCGGAGTTCCGATGGAACCCAAAGCCAGTGAACTCCCAAAATGCCTCGTGCTAGGTAGAGATGGGAATATATATATAAGGCTTACATGATCCACTCCCCTGGGCAATGTGGGATGTTACAACAAAGCCTTCAAATCTAGTTAGCAAATAACACTTCGGTTGGATATGTATTGTGGCATTCCACCTAGAATTTTGGCAGCTCCTTTGGAGATGCTCTTATTTCTTTTAAAATTCATTAAAAATTCATATGAACCTAAAAAAAAAAAAAAATTGTAAAGTATTACGAACTTGTAATCATTTGAATTTTTATCTCTTATCATCAAATACAACAAAGTAATAAAGAAAATTTGTCAATATTTTTATATATTATAGATTTTATAGTCAATGTTTTTATATATTATATGCTATATAATAAATAGACACTTATTTATACGATATATAATAAACTTATCCAAATCCGCCTTGGTCCTCACCTAAGCATTAGGACATGTCCGCCACCTGACTAGCGCTTAGCATCTTTTAGAACATTGCTCGTTATACAGTTATGCAATAGCACAATACAAACAAGAAATAGTGTTTAAATCCTCATTCAAATATTTCGGGTAGTCCAAATCCTCCTGTGGATATTTCGGTGATTGCAAACAATTCCTGGCTTCGCCACTAATTGTAGCTGTTCCTCCTCACAAAGCCGACTCTTCCACTCGGGTCCCTATGTGAATCCACCCCTGGTCACTAAATCCAAATTAAATATAAAATATTTGTCACTCAAACCTAACATGTGGAAATGAAGTTCTTAGCTATCCAGATGATTCAACCAATTCATTTTAGGGAGACCTCACTTCATAACATCTAAATTAATATTGTAAGGAATACAATAGAAAGATAACAATAATCATCATAAACATATTAAACTCCCAACACTTAGATTAATTAGTATAAATTGCCAATTACAGCACAATTGGAAGTTTTGACAAACAAACAAACTGATATGTTTTGTTCCTCTTACAACTGATGCACATCCTCAAGTTTGGAGCTGTTTGCTACAAAATATGTAGCATCAATAATATGCAACCTAGAAGAAACTAGCCCTTTGAATAAGTTCAAACTTTACAGCTCCAACTGCATCATCACTTTCCATTTTATAATCCATTCATGTATACGTATCAAAAACTGTTTCACTCAAACAAAAAGATAAGGTAACCCCAAATGTTGTTCAAACCCATATATAACTTACAAAAAACATTATAACAAGAAAGAAAGTGTTGATACACAAGATATATCGCATCCCTCTTACAATATACTTGAACAAAAGTTAGGAATACTAACACTTATCATTAACAGAAAATATAGCTTGCCCTACAAAATTTTACGCAATGGACAAAATTTCATCGGTTAAAGCAAATTTACCCAATGGAAATTGTAGTTCGTAGGGCGAAACCGTTCAACACATTGGGTTGACTGAAAAGATTTATGCAACGATAAATATTCATAGGGCAAAGTTAAGGTCGTCGGGTAAAGTTTTGGTGCGAAGATGGAAAATGTTTGCCCGACGAGGGTCTAATCGCTGTTTAGGAAATTAATTACTGCCCGACAAAGAAGTTTTGTCGGTTAAGTATTTTGTCGATGGTCAAAAGTCCACCAATGACATGTAATAAATGTCCACCGCCATAAATTTTGTTTGACATCTGCTTTATATATACCCGACGGGTGTGTTAGTCCGGTAAATACATGGTCATTAGTTTACAAGTTTCCTCTTCCTTTTTCTCCTCCGTTCCCTTATTTTCCTCTTTCAACTCCATGTCTTCCTATTCATCTTTCTCCTTTCTCCTTTCTCTCATTCTTCTTTCGTTCAAGACCCACTGTTCCCACTTACCAAACCTTACCATTTCACCACTTTGCACAAGGTTATAAAAAAACACCAGTAGCAAAGGCATGACTATTGTTCATGGAGGTCTAGGGAGTACATGCAGAGGAGACATCGTAATGGGTGAAAAGCCTTAATTCCTAAGGCTAGGTCATTCAAGAAAAATGGCTCAGACTGTTTTCAAAAGCTCAAGTGGAATTGGTTTTAAAAGTGTTTCCTTGTGAGTTCACAGTCAGGCTTTTTCAATTTTTTTGTAATCCCCAACAAATGCAATAGGCATTACTGTAAATCAGATTTGTCTTGTCATTAATTGGTATCATGTTAATTTAATTTTTATTCTCAATATTTTGAAATCGATTATAAAGTTGTAACCCTATGGATGAGTCTTTGTTCAACAAAGTTTACATTTTGCTTAATGAAAGTATAGAAAAAGCACTAAATCTCCACGATCTGCCTCATTAAACATGTTTGTGTTGCTTAAAGGTTGATATTAACGCTACAAAATTCAAAAGTCCAATTCTAATTGAAAACTCTAAAAGCGCGTAAGGGTAATGAGAATAAAATAAAAAAAAAAACTAAATTGAATTCTGATTACGGATTACTCCGGTGTTTTCTAAATATTGGGGAATCAATAGTGTGGTGGACCCCACCCGAAACAAGAATGCAATTCCTAAAATTGGAGGAATGGGATTCCCTGGATAAATGAGGTATTTGAATTCCAAGAGGGTGAGGGAATCAGGAATATATTTTTTCTTCCTATTATGTCCTCATTCACATTATGCATAGCTTCATGCTCCTTTACATTATGCACAACTCCATGCATATGCTGAAGAGAATAAACTACAATTTGAGCGAGAAAATTTAAATATTAAAATAAATACTTAAATTTATAAAAAAATAAAATAAACAAACGCATTTTAGTGTGTCTATGAAATAAAAAAGCAATTTATTTTTTTTCTTACTATTATGTATTATATCAAATTTCTTTAAAAAAAAAGTATATAAAATATTTGATTTGGGATAAGGGCATTTTAGTAATCATACTGGTTTATATTCCGATTCAGCTAAATTAGTAAACAACTTTATGGAATTAGTGTCATTTCTGTTTCGATTTCAGAACATTTAAGTAAACAGATTCAACATGAGTCCGATTCTGACTTCTCCTCATTCCAGCCGCTCCTCAATTCAATTCCTCCTATTTTCATTACGGTTACGTAAAAGCACCATAATTCGAATTATAATATGGTATCAAATTGAATTGGAGTATAGAATCTATATAAAAATAAAATAGGGAGACTAAATAATATACATTATCACTATTATATATATATATATATATATATATATATATTGTTGTAAGCCTATTTGATTGAACTGTATAAAGGACAGAGAGGGAGAGGGGCCGTCGGCAACAGAGAGAGAAGAGAGAGAGATTTAATTCTGAGGTGTGTGTTGTATCACCCCCTTATACCTTTATTTATAGTTGTAGGATAGGTAGAATCCTTACCCTAATAGGATTACATCTCTAATAGAAATTAAACTACTAAAGGGAATATACAAGATACTCCTAGATACACTAGGATTTACACAATCACATTCCTAATCTGATAGGACTGCAACACTCCCCCTTAGTGTGTAAATACTCAAACAAAATGTCGCATCAGATCTTCAGCAGATGAGGTAGAACAGTTGATGAAGTCGTTGGCACAACAGGTGAACACGAGTCTCAAATATAAGAAAGTAAGTATGCATTGGTAGTAAAACTCACAAAACCTCGCTATAGTAAAACCTGGGGAAAACCCATAGACTAAGGAGAAAAGTGAGAAGTATGCATAATGTCTAAAACAAACGTCAAACAAGACGAAAGTAGTGAACTCAACAGAGTATAATCATCCCAGCATGGGTGCCTCGTTAAAACCTCGTTAGGTAGCAAAAACCCAGTGGGAAAAATGCTCCTAGTCGTAGGAAAAAGTGTACATTAAGATCAAGTGAGTATGCTTCAGGATACTCCCCCTGAGTTAGACATAACTTACAAATAAGAGAACTACAAGCAATTCAACTCAGATAATTTAAACATACTGATTCATTGGACGAACTTTTGAAAAATAGACTTGGGCAATGACTTTGTGAAAAGATCGGCCAGGTTATCCTGGGAACGGATTTGCTTAACTTCGATGTTCTAATGCTATTGTTGCTGGTGAGAATAAAAGAACTTCAGTGCTATGTGCTTGGTGTTGTCTCCCTTGATGTATCCTTTCTTTAACTGCTCGATTCATGCTGCATTGTCTTCAAAGATCGTCGTAGAAAGGTCAACGACAAAAGAAAGACCACTAGTGCTTCAAATATGTTCCATAGCTGCTTTTAACCAAAAGCACTCTCGTAAGGCTTCATGCAAGGCGAGAATCTTAGCATAGTTCGAAGAAGTCGCAACTAGCATTGGCTTGGTAGACCTCCAAGATATAGTGGTATCTTCAACGGTAAAGACATAACACGTTTGAAAACGTGTCTTATATGGGCCAGACACATAACCAGCATTTGCGTAACCAACAAGGCGATAATCAACCTGAGGACCGAGGGAGGGGGTGACTCCTCTCGAGGATTCATGGGTGTAGAATAAACCCAAATCTGTCGTACCCTTGAGGTAGTGAAAAATATCTTTAACACTATTCCAATGCCTGGGTGTAGGCGTGTTGCTATATCTAGCCAAAAGATTAACAACGAAAGAGATGTCGGGTCTAGTGCATTGAGCCAAGTACAATAAAGCACCAATTGCACTTAGGTATGGAACTTCAGGCTCCAAAATCTCTTCCTCATCTTCATTCGAACGGAAGGAATCTCGTTTAGCATTTAGAGTCTGAACGACCATAGGAGTACTCGAAGGCTTCGCTTTAAACTCATTAAAATGACGCAACACCTTCTGGGTGTAGTTCGATTGATGTACTAGGATTCCACCTGAACAATTCTCGATCTCCAAGCCGAGACAATATCGAGTTTTCCCAAGATCTTTCATCTCAAATTTCGATTTCAAGTGCTCTGCAATTTCCTCAAGCTCTGCGGGAGTTCCAATAAGGTTCATGTCGTCGACATAAATGGCAACGATCGCCAATCCAGAATGTGACTTCTTAATGAACACGCATGGGCATAGTTCATTGTTCACATAACCCTGACTTATCAAATATTCACTCAGACGATTATACCACATCCGCCCGGATTGTTTCGATCCGTAGATTGATCTCCTCAATCTAATCGAGGGAGTGTTCCGTGGTCTACAACTATTTGAACCAGTCAATGGAAGTCCTTCTGGAAATTTCATGTACATTTTCTTATCTAGATCCTCATAGAGATATGCGTTTATCACATCCATAAGTTGCATATTCAGTTTTTCAGAAACTACCAAACTAATAAGGTAGCAGAACGTTATGACATCTATTACGAGGGAATACGTCTCCTCGTAATGAATCCCAGGGCATTGAGAGAAACCTTGCAATACGAGGTGTGCTTTGTATCACACTATTTCCTTCTTCTCATTACGCTTCCTCACGAAAACCCACTTGTAGCCCATGGGCTTCACATGTGGTAGAGTATGAGCTACAGGCCTAAACACCTTACGTTTCGCGAACGAATCAAGTTCGACCTGAATTGCTTGTTTCCAATTTGACCAATTCATTCTACGTCGACATTCATCAATGGAGTGTTGTTCAATGTCATCGCTAAGCATGATGTCGGAAGCAACGGTATACGTGAATGCATCATCGACAATCATCTCATTCTGATTCCAAACCTCATCCAAAATAGCGTAATGAACCGAAATCTCACGATTCTTGAGAGGCCGGTATGTCTCATCTAAGACATCACCGTAATCTAGAATAACTTCATGCAATGGAACAGATGAGTAAGCAATGGTCGAATTCAAAATAGTGTCACTAGTTTGTGCCGTTTTCCTCTTCCAGGATTGTGAATCCTTTAAACCAGAAGGCCTGCCACGCTTCATGGTAGGAGCAGGTGATCAGCTAATTGCCAGTGTACCTTGTCCTGTGGAAGGTGTGGCCGCCCCACCCTTGAGGATGGTTCAGCCTTCTACGACGGTGTTATGGCGTACGTTTGGTACATTTATCCTTACAGGTGTGTTTGCAGCGGGTATATGTGATCTCATCACCTTTGTTAGATAAGTAAAAGTATCTGGCATGCTTTGAGCAATGCTATGAAGATCTAGAATACATTGCACTTCAATTTCAGACTAAGGTGTGTGAATATCTAAATGAGACATAGTGGGAGTAATCCACGACAATTCGCGGTTTTCTACAGGAACGTTAGTCATCTTATCTCTCCCTAACGACCGGAAAACTGTCTCATTGAAGTGACAATCCGCAAAGCATGCGGTAAAGAGATCTCCATAATCATAACCGACATAGATTCACATTTTTCTCTGAGGAACCATCTTGGTACGTAGTGGCGGCGCTATTGGCACATAGTTGCGCACCCAAACACATGTAAATGCTAGACGTTAGGCTCGTATCCAGCAACTAACTGTAACAGTGAATGAGGTTGAGTAGCAGTGGGCTTTAGGCGGACCAACATAACTGCGTGCAATATTGCGTGACCCCAGACAGATAGCAACAAATTGGTTCGCATAACCAAAGTTCGGGCTATCGTTTGAAGGCTCTTTATGATAGCTTCTGCCAGTCCATTTTGGGTGTGAACATGGGGTACAGGATGTTCAACTTCAATCCTAACAGATATGCAATAATTGTCAAAGGTCTATGACGTAAACTCTCCAACATTATCCAGTCGAATCGACTTGATCAGATAATTAGGGTGGTGAGCCCTTAGCTTAATAATTTGTGCTAGAAGTTTAGCAAATGCAGTAATATATGTGGACAACAAGCAAACTTGTGACCATTGTTTCGATCCATCATCTAACACCATAAAGTATCTAAATGGTTCAAATGTTGATTGGATAGGTCCACAAATATCCCCTTGAATCCTCTGAAGAAATTTAGGGGGTGTCGTGAATAATCTTTGTAAGTGAGGGTTGAATGTTCAACTTCCCCAAGGAGCATGCTTTGCAAAGCGGATGGCCGTGATAAGCTTTCAGGTGATGCCCATGAGATGCTTTGAGGATAAGAAGCATTATATCTCGTTCGGGGTGTCCCATTCGATCATACCAAAACAAGAGAGTGTCCTAGAACCCAGCCATAGGGTCGGCCACTTGTTGGTATGTACAACCCACTCGGGAGACGTTCTAGCTTCTCATGAATACACTTCTGTCTGTATTCGTAAAAAGTAATACAAAGAAATTCAGAACCATTCTCTTCAGTGGTTTCAACATGATATTGATTATCTCAAATATCTCTAAAACTCAGTAACGTTCTTCTGGAACGTAGAGAATAGAGTGCCTTTTTAATGGTTAATTTGGTACCATTGGACAACATTATACAAGTCTTTCTATATCCTTCTATTAAGTTGGATGAGCCTGAAAGGGTTGTCAAAGGTGCATTCTTAGGTACGAAAAATAGTGTTTCTCATTAAATATGGTGTACGTAGTTGCACTATCAGCCAGACAACTAACTTCCTCACTAGTCACATCATGAATTAATTGAATCGGTCACATGCATAAATATAATTCCATTCATTCAGTTAATCAATTCGAGAAATAATATCCATAAAATAATTGTCCAAATTTCAAAACAAACCAAAACCAAACAAATAATTCCAAAGACTTAGAAAAATTGTCCAAAAATTAAACCATAAACCTAGAAATTTAGGGGAGGGGGTTTGGCCACTCCTAGTGAGTTCGGCCACTAGGGGTTCAACACCCTAAAAACATATCTAAAACTTATTCTTCCATAGGAATGGATGCCTCCTGAAAATATGAAACCTTTAGAGTTGTAGTAGCAACTTCGGGGATTGCTACATGCGCAAAGTTGGACTCATAACGTGAAAGATACTTGGTAATGGCCTTAGGGGTAGCTCGGCATACACGTGACCAATGATCCCTTAATCTATAGCGGTAGCACATGTCTAATTCTGTGGAATCCGATTGAACAATAGCTTTTCCCTTGTTCTTGAAGTTTTGGGCCTTTAGGGCAAGGGGTTGGCACTTCTGGGTCAAGTTTCCTCCCTTGGATGGGCCTCTGTTCGATGGACCTTGGGCTCGTGGTGGAGCTTGCTACCCTTTTCCATGGCCACGATGGGATCTTTGTCGGTTATGGCTACTAGAATTTGTCGTATGCGCTTCAGGCGTAGCGTTTGAACCAGTAGGTCGAGCTTGATGATTCTTCATAAAAAACTGGTTCTGCTTTTCAGCGAGAAGTATAACAGATATCAAATCCAAAAATTTGGTGAATTTATGTGCCTTATATTATTGCTGCAAGACAATATTGGTGGCATTGAAGGTCGAATAGGTCTTCTCCAAAAGATCCTGTTCGGTTAAGTCCTCGTTACAAAACTTAAGTAGTGATCGGATTCTACAAACTTCAGAGTAATATTCAGTCACAGACTTAAAGTCTTAGAAGAGTAGATGCTGCCAATCATGTCTTGTTTCAAGCAAGAAGTTGTCTTTTTGGTGATCAAAATGATCCACCAAAGCGATCCAAAGGGTTCATGGATTCTCCTTTGCGCGGTACTCATATGGAAAGCCATAGACATACATCATAGAACATTCAGGTTCTATAGACATGTATTGGTTTAATTTATGCATGAAAGTTACAGGTTTCATGTGGTAAGTTTTGAATGAAAACTTCGGGTTTCAAAGGCACTAATTCAAAACTAAAGGTTCGATTTAGTTATGAACGTTTAGTTTATATATATGGGTACCTGCAAGAACACAAAATACAACATATAATAAAGTGTAGTGGATTTGTGGATTGCTTTAAGAACCCAAGTGTGAGTGCTTCGGGACTATGAAAGATAGTCAACGTTTTTTCAAAGAGACGAAATGATTTATTGAATCATTAATGCCAAAAAGTGAACTTCAGACCAATAATTTTGGATTCACTTCAGATTAGTGGATTGTTGATCACTTTAATTAATTCAATAGATCAAGACCATTTGGAGTTGATCGCAGAAGCAAAAATAAGTATAACATGCGGGTTAAAATTATTTAAAATGCCAAAAATAACATTGGATTCGAAAAACCATAGCCCAAACACAAGGGCATGTGTGCCGTGAGTAGGGCAAAGCCCTATAGGGTTTATTAGGCTCGGGTGGCTATAGAAAGCAGCCTAATGCATGGCTTCAGGCCACAGGCCGAGTGATGGGAAGTGCAGCAGCAAGCTGCTGGCGTTATGGGCAAAGACCAATGCACAGGGGGGCAAGCGCAAAGGCTTGCAGGGGTGCAAGGAAACCCCAGCCAAAGTTGGGTTTCAGTTCTTGGGCCATAGAGACAAGCCCAACATGTGGGTTGGCTTCTGGTGTTGCGGGTTGTGGGTTGTGTCAAATACAAACCCAGCAAGCTAATGATACTTTTATAGATGGGTCGGGGCTTCAGGCTCGTGTTAGGGACAAGCCCAGCATGTTTCTAGCATATGGGTGTTGGTTGGGTTTAGACCTGGGCTACATGCCTATGTAGTAAACAACCCAAGCCGAAGCTTGGTTGGGTCCAAGAGATGCAGCAAGCCTAAAGGGCTGCACGCAAGGTCTAGGGCGGTGGAGCGACGCCATCCCAAGGTGGTCTACTTGGCTGAGCTTCAGGCAAACATAGTGGTCCTGACAGTTGTGCCACGGTGGTGCTGCGGCGGTGCCGTAAAAATTCCAGTTTTTTGTGTTTTTTTTTTTCCGAATTCTAGGGTAAAAAACCCTAATTGCTTCTAAATTAATTTTGATTCTTTGACTCACAATTCCGCATAGCATAAATGCATAATACATGAACATATATACGATATATATAATTGGAAGGAAAATATAAATATAAGGAGTTCATGCATCATGGGGAATGTTTTCATGCTTTAAGGTTTTTTCAAATATCTTAATTTATTTTAGAAGAACCTGATTGGCAGAAAACAATTGAAAGCCTTTGAATTTGTAGAAGATAGTCTCTTCCTACCATCCTTTAGTTCCTTAGCTTTTGGTAAGAGCGTGATGATAACGTGTTGTAGGCCTATCTGATTGAATTGTATAAATGACAGAGAAGGAGAGGGGTCGTCGACTATAGAGAGAGAATAGAGAGATTTAATTCTGAGGTGTGTGTTGTATCACCCCTTTATTCCTTTATTTATAGTAGTAGGATAGGTAGAATCTTTACCCCAATATGATTACATTTCTAATAGGAATTAAACTATATACTAGGATTTACACAAGCACATTCATAATCTGATAGAACTGCAACATATATATATATATATATGAGTGTGTGTGTGTGTTTAACTAAACTCTTCCCGACAGAGTTCTGTCATACATACATGTAATCTGTGGTCAAAATTTCAATTTCCAAAGTATCCACTTATCCACCCACGGCCATAGGTCCTAAATATATACTGACATACTTGTTACTCAACGAACCTCTGTCAGCTAAACCCTTATAAGTGCAATTCCCCACGCTGAAGTGTCAGGCTTATCCACACACGAGTTCCGAATTCCAAAGGGTCACGTATCCACACAAAGGTGTAGAATAATCCAATGACAGTAATTGCCCAACGAACCTCCGCCGGGTAAAAATGTACTTAACAACTATAAATGTCTTCCTGCTTCTATTTCTTTCTCCTCAGTGCCTCCCTCTCTTCATTTCCATACTTCGTTCTTTCTTTTTCCTCTTTCTTTATTTCCATACTCTGTGCTTTCCTCGTCCTTTGTGCAGCATTCTTGAATTAAGCATTTGGAAACATATTTTCATTAATTTCATTGAAGAAAGAGTAAAAAAGGGAGATTTGATAGTTCAGTATGTTCCTAAAAATGACCAAGTTGCAGATGTTCTCACAAGAGGGTTACCTGGACCTAACTTTCTCAGACATTCTGGCAATCTTAAACTGGGGCTTCCCAGTCTTGATTGAGGGAGGAGCGTATTGAGTGTATGTGACACATCAGAAATAGCTTATATGTTACGCTTGGTAGCTTTAAAGTTGTAGTATATAAAGAATTTTCCCTCTCTTGTAAGGTTTGATATATCCAATTGTAATGAAACAGTAATAAGTTTCTAAGTTTTCTTCTTCTAACATTTCTCATTTCTTCCTTGATTATCAAATTCTTGAATTGATGTTCATCTGTTAATATAGTATTATAGTAGGTTGGCCTACATATGAAGTCCAATAGCCGCACATTCTCCACGTACCCCTTGTGAGTTGTCCACTTGTTAAGCTTGAAGATTCGCCATATGCAAGAACGGTGCTAGTGTAGGCCTAGGGGGCGGATGCCCCCACTCATTTTAAAAAAATGTATGGTTGCGTTCCAATTCTCAATAATCAACCCTAATTAAACTACAATTCAAAAAATTACTAAATTAGTTTGCCGTTTTTGGATCCTAAATGCACTACCTAATGACAATTTAATTAACAATTAATTTAATTGTGTCGCCCATTTTTCTAACCCTAGGTCGTTAATCCACACAAAACTCATCCCACCACGTACGGCAAAGCAATTCCAGTCCTCAACTTCTCCAGATTTTTCTCCCCTTTCATTCAACCAAAACTCAATTGAATTTGGAGTGTTATAGACAGTTGGAGTTCAAGTAATCAATTATCAAAATTCAACACCAAAATTTTACTCCACAAGGTATTTTATATGACTTCACTTCATTAATTTGTTTTTGACATTTCAATTTAGAATTTAGCTTTCTAATTTAGAAATCAATGGATGAATGATAACATGATTATTTTTACATAAAGAGATATTTAATGGTATTGGTAATGATATTGTTATGCAACGCTTTCAAAACATGAAAACGATTCAAGAATATTGTAATATGTTGTATGAAAAACTTTATGGATTAATATAGGGGTGTGCTATCCACACACCCCAAATTACTTCTCACACACCCTTGTTAATTTCTATTCGTTGATCTTCTTCAATTCATCTGATCTGACGGCCAAAAATTAGAAGGGTGTGTGAGAAGTAAAATGGGGTGTGTGGATATCACACCCCTTAATATATTAGTGTTTTGTTCAATAAATTCTTGAGATTTTTAATTGTGACTTTGTTGTTTAAGGATGCCCCTGCTCATACAGATCTCTGGCTTCGTCCCTGGCCATACGTGAGGGGGCATGAGAAAATGTGAGGACAAAAGCCCCACATTGGTAAGGGGTCAAACCATCCAAAGGCTTATAAGAGGTTGAGTTACTTTGCATATTACCAATTGGTTTTATAATGGAATTTCAACTTTCTTCAGTTTCCCACATGTTTTCGAGGAGAATAAATTACATTTACTGCGTAATGCACTGTTTAGCTTTTTTCAGTTAATCTTTAGAAAATGGGAGCTCGGAAAGGTTGTTCCTTTCTTTTGCGTACACATCTTTCAGGTTTCGAAGCATTGTCCTGCTTATCCTGGGTTGAAGTCTGGACAAAACAAAAATGGAGGAACCAGAGCACTAGCGTTTCTTTTGAATGTTGCGACCTGAAGTTTTTAATCAATGTACTGTTACTTCTTTAATCAACATTTAGCATGGCGTGGCAGTTCTTGCTGGAGAAGGCGTGGGTCAAAGAAAACTGTTTTAAGATATAAAGAATGTGTCGTGTATGTAGAAAAATTATGGTGTAGGTTGAAAGTGTGGGGTATAAGAGTATTATGAAAAAGTATGTGGGGTGTATTAAAATAAACTTTGATTGACAAAACAAATATTGGGTGTATTTAATAATATACGGGGTGTTAATATATGTATTTAACAATATACGGGATGTTAATATAACAAGCCATATAACAAATTAAAAACCACATATGCTTTCACAAAAATAGCTAGAGAGCTCTTTTATAGGGGTGGCATTGGCGCATCGCAAAAAGGTGCATAGACACAGGAAACTTAATTTCTGAGGGACGCCAAAAAAATTCATCTCCACACACACATATATTACCTATGTACATACATTTACCAGGGGTCATTTGACAAGGGTCCAATTTCAAAAGCCAGTTTTGAATGAAATCTACTAATATAAGTATACCAAACACCACGTCGACAATTAAAGTATCCATGACTTTAACATCAATTGCCTGTTGGAGTATGATTATGAGTTTGACATATTGAACCGGTTACAGTGTATGAATTCAATATGGAAAAGTCTTATTTGATAAGCTTGAAGTAATCCTGTTCTTTTTGGGATTACTGGTATTGAGAATTGTCGCAGGATTCGGACTTAACCATGTATTTGGTTTGGAGTCCTCGCTTATGTTGATATCTTTTGGGAGATTGTTTCCCATACTAATTCTAATAGGAGAATAAGTTTGGAAGACATTCGATATATGTATATATATATATATATATATATGAACATTGGCCACTGCTCTTGCAATCTATCCGCTTATTTCGTACCAAAGACCTATTATTTGGAGAGCAATTGTGTTTTGCTAAAGAGGAGAACGCTAATAGTTCCAAGGCTGCAATGGCTTCTTCTTCTGCCTCGAGTTCTACAGGTATGTTTCCTCTTTGTTCTTGTACTGTAATATTGTTCTTGAGTTTTGTGATTCAATAGAATATCTGTGATCTATGGACTGTGTTGAATATATGTCTTACATGTGGTATCAGAGCCTAGTTTGATTATCGCTGTTGAATTTGAAAATTTTGTTCAAGAATTAATGAAGTATTATGATAGGGATTTCACTACTCATGTGAACGAATTAAAAACTCATATTATACTTGCAAGAATCACAAGGTTGTTGTAGTATAAACGAATCTCGCAAGGTCGTTCTTCACAGGGATTATTAAATAATTCAAAACAAACCAAATTCCAATTAATTATTGTAAAGTAGAAATTGAGATGATTGATTTTATAACCTACTTAACTTAAAAACGAATTTTGTTGATGCATAAAATCAGTGAGGACTTTGGTACAACAGAAATTGTTAAGTTTGTGACCTTCACTAGATTGCTCCGGTCACTAGTATGGATAAGTATGCAAATGGATAGAGACAGGGAAGCAAACATAAGATATACGTGGTTCACCCATATTGGATACGTCCACGGAGTAGAAGAGTTTTCATTAATTATGAAGAGTTTACACAAGTACATAGGTTCAAGCTCTCCTTTAATGAGTAATAGTGAATGATTTAGTACCACTGACATTAGGAAATATTGTGAGAGAATGATCTCTATTTATAGAAGAGAATTTCTAGTTTCATTCTGACATTGACACGTGTCGTGTTGTGATTGGCTTTTGATGTTAACAGGTGTCATGCTATGATTGGCCTCTAATGTCGACATGTGTCGTGCTGTGATTGGCCTCCTAGACTCTTCTGGGTCCTTGACAGTATAACGTTGACCGGTGCTTAGTAGTTTCAGGATTGGTCAAGTATGGTACAAATAGTGCTCCCCTAAGTTCCCGAGTGAGGGAAGCTCCTCGGTTGGGAACTTGCAAGATCCAAGTCATTGAGTAATCACAAAACTTCTAAGTATCGAAGTGTGGTATCATTTTCACTTGCCTTATCTGTCTCATATGTAGATGTAGTATCTTCTCTGGAAGTACTTTTCCTTCATCCATAGGTGGTATCTTTAACCGATGAAGATACACAAGGAGTCCCCCAAGTTGTCGAGCTAGGAGATTTGCCGAATGAGGTAACAGACAAGGTAAGCAATCAAACTTCCAAGCAAGCAACCTGGATCGGAGGTTCAACTTCGGCTCCCGGTTGATTGTTCTCATTCTCCTTGTGTCGTAAACAGCAACAAGGATAAGGAGAAGCAAGAGATGATATGAGATACTTTTGCTTTTGAAAAAGTAACTTTCCACAGGCTTATTCTTGAACTGGGCTGAAGGGTTTTCTGGTTTCCTCCAGAGTATAAGGCCGACTCAAGAATTTGAGGGTCAAAACAAGTCCATCAAATCTAGAGTACGTTCGACCCTGATGATATATGATACTTTTGCTGTTGATAAAGTAGTGGATGTATCAGTACGTGTTATGTTACGCTTGTCTCCACATGTTTCCTTGTATCCTTCTCACTTGCTCTATCTGTTCCTCAAGCAGATGTGGTATCTTCTCTGGAAGCATAAGATGTTGAAGATGAGTACTCGAGAGTAATGTCAGGTAAGTAATCAGGCAAGGGGTTCCAGGCAGTCAGTTCCTGACTGGAAGCTTGATTCCAAGTGCTGACTGATTGCTTTCTTTCTCCTTGTCTTGCAGGTAAGGACAAGGCCAAAGGAAAAGACAGAGAAAAAGCATGATATGGAATACTCTTGCTTTTAACCCTAATGATATGAGATACTCTTGCTCTGGTGTGGCTTCTTTACAGAGGTATTATCAAGGGGAAAAGAAGCTGAGTATTTCGAGAGACTGCTGAGAGTGCCCTCTCAGATGTGAAGAAAATTTGAGCATTTTTTTTATTTGCAGGTTTGCCTGGCTGTGGAGGATGGAGGTCGACATATATAGAAGTCTCCCTAACAACAAGTAGCAGTGTTATTCATTTACCCTTCTTGGTCATAGCAATGTAGTGGGAGCTGCAAGCTTCACGTGTTTTAACTTTGTCAGAGCACTTTGAAAAAGTGGTCTATGGTATCTGGAAAGCTGATGTTTCATGTGAAGATTGCAAACAAGCTTTATCTAAGGAAATTTGGCTCTCAAAGTTCGGAGAACAGTGCCTCTTCGATTTTTGAGAAAGCAATCCTGTTGGGATTCTGACTCTTAAGATTTGGAGAGCAGTGTCTCTTCGATTTTTGAGAAAGTAATCCTGTTGGGAGTCTAGCTCTTGAGATTCGGAGGGTGGTGCCTCTTCAATTTTTTAGCACGTAATCCTATTGGGAGTCTGGCTCTCGAGATTTGGATAGCAGTGACTCTTCAATTTTTGAGCAAGCAATCTTGTTGGGAATGTTTTCTCGAATGTGAGTAAAGGTTGGGCATTTTTGCCAGTCTGCCTTGCCATGGAGCACGGAGGTTGACACACATTTTGACTTTCTAGTTATCAAGCAGTGGTGCTGTTCCTTTACCCTTGTGGGTAATAGTAGGGTAGCTGGACCTTCAAAATTTATGTGTCTAAACTTTGTCAGAGATCTTTGGCAAAGTTAACTGTGGTACCCGAGGAGCTAATGTTGCGTGTGGAAAGTAGTGCCTCTTCGATTTTTGAACCAACGATACTATTGCCCTTTCTTTTATAAGGGCACCAATTGTGTGCAAGAAGTACATTAAGAGAGTTATTGCTTGTAGGAATTTTCCCCTTACTTCAAAGATTTATTGCACCTCATTTCCCCTTCATCATTTCTGAGAATGTCTGGCCCATCCGACCGTCGTTTTGACTTGAACTTTGGTAAAGAGGCATCCATGCCTTCTCAAGACAACATATGGCGTCTATCCTTCTTATCCCCTACTGGTTCTCTTACTGTTGAGGACTCTGTGATGAAGAATGATATGACCGCTGCGGTGGTGGCAAAGAACATTCTCACTCCCAAAGATAACAGACTACTTTCCAAACGGTTTGATGAGTTGGCTGTTAAGGTTTCTCTGGCTCTCGATGTTCAGTGTGCAGGTTCTGTGTCTAATATGGCCCAACACCTATTTGCTCGAACCCGCCAAGTTGAATCATTGGCGGCTGAAGTGATAAGTCTCAAACAAAAAATCAGAGGGTTCAAGCATGAGAATAAACAGTTGCACAGGCTCGCACATGACTATGCTACAAACATGAAGAGAAAGCTCCACCAGCTGCAAGAATCTGATGGTCAGATTTTACTTGATCATCAGAGGTTTGTGGGTTTGTTCCAAAGGCATTTATTGCCTTTGTCTTCTGGGGCTGTACCTCGTAATGAAGCTCCAAATGATCAACCTTCGGTGCCTCTTCCTTCTGGGGTTCTGCCTAGTACTGAGGCTCTGAATAATCACCCTCTGGTGCCTCATCTTTCTGGGGCTCTGATGACTGCTGAGCCTTCTCCTGAGCAACCTTTGTGAAGGTTCCCTCTTGTTTGTTTATTTTGATTCATGTATATGTACATATTTGTAACTTATCGGAGATATCAATAAACAAGCTTTACTTCATTTCAACGTATTGTGTCAAATACACCAAGGTCTTCTTCACTAAGTTCTTTGAATTTTTCCTTTTGTTGATGCTTGTATGTTGAAGCTTTGTGAGTGAAGCATGTAGGTTGAGGTAGTGCTCCCTTAATTTCCCGAGTGAGGAAAACTTCTCGGTTGGAGACTTGAAAAATTCCAAGTCACTGAGTGGTCGTGAGACTTCCGAGTATCAAGGTGCAGTAGCATATGGTAGGAGTCCCCCAAGTCTCCGGTCGAGGGAGTTGACGAATGAGGTGTCTTGCTAGTAGCCAAGTTTCCAAAGTAACAAAACTTCACCATTTTCCTTTTTAAGTGGTAGCCCAAAACTCCTCCTTCATATATATATTTGTTATGAAAGTTGTTAGGCCCAAAGAAGAGGAGGCCTAGGCCTTTTTTTTTTTTTTTTTTTTGAATTTTTGAATTTTCGAATTTTTGAATTTTCGAATTTCTGAATTTTCAAATTTCAAAAAAAAAAAATATATATATATATATTAAGCATTATAGGTGAAGTTTTGTTGGTGAAGCTTTGAGGTTGAAGCTTTGTTGGGTACCATGAATTGATTTTGCTTCACACTATCTTGATCAAGATAGTGTGAAGCTTTTGTGTTGAAACTTTGTAGGTGAAGCTTTGTAGGTGAAGCTTTTGTGGGTGAAGCTTTTGTGGGTAAAGCTTTTGTGGTGGGTGAAACTTTTGATGGTGAATCTTTTATGGGTGAAGATTTTGTGGTGGGAGCTTTTGTAGGTGAAGCTTTTGTGGTAGGTGAAGCTTTTGTGATGGGTGAAGCTTTTATGGGTGAAGCTTTTATAGGTGAAGATATTGTGGGTGAAGCTTTTGTAGGTGAAGCTTTAGAGTTAAAGCTTTGTAGGTGAAGCTTTGGAGTTGAAGCTTTTGTGGTGGGGAAGCTTTTGTTGGTGAAACTTTTGTGGGTGAAGCTTTTGTGGTGGGGGAAGCTTTTGTGGGTGAAGCTTTTGTGGGTGAAGCTTTTGTTGGTGAAGCTTTTATGGGTGAAGCTTTTGTGGTGGGTGAAGCTTTTGTGGTGGGTGAAGCTTTTATGGGTGAAGCTTTTATGGGTGAAGCTTTTATGGGTGAAGCTTTTGTAGGTGAAGCTATTGTGGGTGAAGCTTTTGTAGGTGAAGCTTTGGAGTTGAAGCTTTGTAGGTGAAGCTTTGGAGTTGAAGCTTTTGTTGGGTACCATGAATTGATTTTGCTTCACACTATCTTGATCAAGATAGTGTGAAGCTTTTGAGAATTTGTAGTTGTCCTCCATTGATGAAGCTTTTGTTAGTGAAGTGATGCGAAAATTAACTTAACACACAAATTTAACCCTCTTTTGACAATTGTAGTATAAGTATAAGTAGGGATCGTTCTGGACCGGGGATTAGGAGGGCTTGCTAATAACCTCTAAACTAACTCAAAAACATAAAACTAAACTTAAAAATACTTAACAAGACTCACAAGACTCAAAGCAAACTTAAAATACTCAAAACAGCTTAAAACAACTAAATAAACTTAAACTAGACACTAGGAATGACTTTGGACAAAAGTTGACTTTTACTTGAATCAAAATATTTAAAAACATAAATTAAAACAGATTCTAACTAATTAGACACTCTAAAGTAAAGGGGGACTGAGTTTTGGACAAAGTTGAAACAAACAAACAAGTATGAAAAACTAGACAGATTGTAAAACAAATTTGAGAAATAAGATGATGGATGGGATAGCTAGAGGCTTTTTCTCCACACATGACATGTATGCAAATAACTTAATTTCCAGTTACTACTTCATTGAATTATGAATGACAATGCTCCAAATTAACCGTGACATCACTAGTTAACTCTCAGATTTTCCTTGTTTTATTAGATTGGATGACATCATTCGACAACCCAAAACATTCTTCAAAAGTTCCCTACATGACATCATAATAGAGATACAATCAAAGATCATTACATTTAATGAAAATCATAAGCATTGACAAAGCACTTGCAACTATGACATCATGTCGTTTATGCTAGGAATTGAACTTAACGCGATCGTTTATAAGCGATCTTCACTACATGTGAATATAAGTTTGTAATGATTATGTGAAACTTCCTTATATTCTAGCAACGGATTTATGCATGCCAATTAAGTGTTGACCCTTAATTAACAAATACAAATAAGTTATCAATCAAATAGTTAAGCCAATTGCATTCACGATTCAAGAGTTTATAACTGGAATTTATCAAATTATATTGCAATAAACGTAGTCATGGCTTTGAAATCACCCCTAGCCAAGAGGGGTTTAGCCACTCATATTTGCAACAAAACGAAAGGAAATGAATTGAAACATTAGAAACAAAAGAAAGAAAACACCTAAATGCTCCAACGATCCAAGTTGGACATCAAGCACGTCCAAGCACTTTCCTTCCCTTCCTTTGATACGGCACAAGGTGTTGGTGAGTGTTTGAAGGTTTGTTTGTATGGAGGACTGGATGTGAAGATGAATGGATGTGTTTGGATGAAGGTTGTGTTGAAATAGGAGTGAATGATCTAACCAAGTATGAACCCAATTTATGTTACACACACTTCCTTTTATAGAGGAAGTGCATGGCAATGGAGGGGAACATGGAGTGGTGTAGCAATTGAGTGCAATGATGCATGAAATCTGAAATGATGGAAAGAACAAGGAATGGTGTAGCAATTGAGTGCAATGATTCAATATAATGATGGAGGGAACAAGGAATGGTGTAGCAATTGAGTGCAATGATTCAAAGTAATGATGCATGAAATCTGAAATAATGAAGGGGACAAGGGTGATGATGCATGGCATGGGTGGAAAGGTGAGTAAGTGGTGAATCAATGAGTGCAAGGAAGTGAAAGGATATTGTGCACATGGTAGACAAAGGAAAAGAAGTGGAATGATGCAACAAATGAGTCAATGGAGGGAACATGGATGATGATGCACGACATAGGAATCCAAAGGAGTGCAATGGTGGTGCACGGCAATGATGGAAAAGTGAATGGTGGAGTGACACCCCTTTGTGGCTGAGCTCTTTATCCTTTTTACACCAATTCTTCTTTATCTTTAACACATTCCTAGCCTCTTTAGTCTTCAATTTCGTCCATCCACCTTGCTCCATTCATGTGCTATCCATTCCAAGCCCAAAATTGCTCCAAAATGCATCTTATTGCTTTATAAGGCCTATGGACCTACAAACACACGAAAATAGCTTAAAATACATAATTAACTAAGAAATAACAACATAAATGCATGAGAACAAGCTAACTCAGTCGCATAAATATGCTCCTATCATGAAGCTTTTGTGGTGAAGCTTTGTTGGGTACCATGAATTGATTTTGCTACATACTATCTTGATCAAGATAGTGTGAAGCTTTTGAGAATTTGTAGTTGTCCTCCATTGATGAAGCTTTTGTTAGTGAAGCTTTTGTGGTGAAGCTTTGTTGGGTACCATGAATTGATTTTGCTTCACACTATCTTGATCAAGATAGTGTAACGCTTTTGAGAATTTGTAGTTGTCCTCCATTGATGAAGCTTTGTTGAATTTCCTTTTTTTTTTTTATGGGAAACTAGAAATTTGAAAATGTGGGAGAGATAACATATACAAATTTTGCTTCCACACTGTTGAGCAAGAGATTGTGATGCAAGCCACACCTTGTAGTAGTTGAAGGTTTGGATGAACCATATAAATTGAATTTGCTTCGAACAATCTTGATCAAGAGTGTGTGAAGCTTTCTACGAGTTGTAATTGCCCTTCATTGATGAAGCTTTTGTTGGCACCATAAATTGGTTTTGCTTCATACTGTTTTGATCAAGAGTGTGCGAAGCTTTTGAGAATTTTGGTTGAACTCCTTTGATGAGGCTTTTGTTGGCACCATAAATTGGTTTTGCTTCACACTGTCTTGATCAAGAGTGTGTGAAGCTTTTGAGAATTATGGTTGCCCTCTATTGATGAAGCTCTTGTTGGCACCATAAATTGGTTTTGCTTCACACTGGCTTGATCAAGAGTGTGAAACTTTTGAGAATTGTGGTTGCCCTCTTTTGATGAAGCTTTTGTTGGCACCATAAATTGGTTTTGCTTCACACTGTCTTGATCGAGAGTATGTGAAGCTTTTGAGAATTGTGGTTGCCCTCCACTGAAGAAGCTCTTGTTGGCACCATAAATTGGTTTTGCTTCACACTGTCTTGATCAAGAGTGTGTGAAGCTTTTGAGAATTGTGGTTGCCCTCCATTGATGAAGCTCTTGTTGGCACCATAAATTGGTTTTGCTTCACACTGTCTTGATCAAGAGTGTGTGAAGCTTTTGAAAATTGTGGTTGAACTCTTTTGATGAAGCTCTTTTTGGCACCATAAATTGGTTTTGCTTCACACTGTCTTGATCAAGAGTGTGTGAAGCTTTCTACGAGTTGTAGTGTTTGCATTGTTACAGAGGGGAAATGTTTGAAGCAGATGCAAAAGGGCTGAACAGCTTGATCTTCGTATGCCATGCACTGAAGTTGTTGTTGGCTTGCAATAAGACTTTGTTGGTGACTATAACTCTTGTTGGGCATAAGTGCTCCCCTAGTTGAGTTGTCAAGTTTGAGGGTTTTTTATTATTTGTGAATGCTAGGAGTTCACATGTACAAGTTGTACCATTCGTCTTCTGGTAGGTGGAATGAATGGTGAGTTGCTTTCATCACTTGGTTGGTGGTACGAAGGTGAGTTCCTTCATCACCTTTCATCACATTTTATCATCTGGTTGGTGGCACGAAGATGAGTTCCTTCTTCACCAGGTTGGTGGCATGAATGGCAAGTTGCTAAATGATATTAAAGTATGGGTTGTACATTTCATCACCTAGTTGGTGGCATGAAGAAGAGTACGGGTTGTACATTTCATCACCCTTCACCTAGTTAGTGGCATGAAGATGAGTTCCTTTTTCACTTGGTTGGTGGCATGAGTGGCAAGTTGCCAAATGATATTAGAGTACAGGTTATATATTTCATCACCTGGTTGGTGGCATGAAGGATAGTACAAGTTGTACATTTCATCACTTGGTTGGTAGGATAGTACGGGTTGTACATTTCATCACCTGATTGGTGGCATGAAGATGAGTTCCTTCTTCACCTAGTTGGTGGCATGAGTGGCAAGTTGCCAAATGATATTAGAGTACAAGTTGTACATTTCATCACCTGGTTGGCGGCATGAAGGAGAGTACGGGTTGTACATTTCATCACCTGGTTGGTGGCATGAAGATCTTCTTTACATTTCATCACCTGGTTGGTGAGAATAAGGGCAAGGTGTCTAGGCACATTGTAGCAAGTGTCGAATGACACAAAGTATGTTGAACCCTTTCAAAGCACAGTTGGCTTATGTATGAATATGTTGGAGTGTATGATTGAACGAATATACTGTGAAGCTGTTCGTTTATTTGTATAGTCTTGTTGACATATACTTAGACTTTGTTTCATGCTGGAAGCATTCATGTTGAAGCTTTGAACCTGAGTGTTTCATTGCTAGGAATGTAAGAGGATTAAGACCGAGTTGTCTAAATCACCTCTTTATTGAATTCATGCCAAATAGTCTTCGTTACATACGATGCCGAACGGCTGAAGCTTAACACTTGTACAATGTGAGTTTACTTGTAATAGTACTTCAAGTGATCAGCGTTCCATGGATGGCCAAAAGTCTTGCCATCGGAGCTTCTAAGCTTGTAGGAGCTAGGGCGATTGATGCTAACAACTTCAAACGGTCTATCATAGTTTGGACTAAGTGTTTCTTCACTCGAGACTCTGTCGCAGAGTAATCTTTTCTTCAATACCCAGTCCCCCACTTTGAAAGAACGAGGTTTGCCCTTGAGTCATAGTAGTTGGAGATGTGCTGCTTGTAGGCGACATTCCTCAAGTGAGCCTGGTTTCTATGTTCCTCGACTAGATCTAAGTTGAGGGTAAGTTGTTTGTCATTTTTGCTTTACACGTAGTTCTAGACTCGGAACGTTGCTTGCTCAAGCTCAACTGGGACAACTGCCTCTGTACCAAAAGTAAGTGAGAATGGGGTTTCTCCTGTTGATGTCCGATACAAAGTGGGGTATGACCAAAGAACTTGAGGTACAAATTCTGGCCAACAACCTTTAGCCTTGTCCAAGCTGGTTTTCAAAGTTCGCTTGATTATTTTGTTGATGGCTTCAACTTGTCCATTAGACTGTGGATAAGCTGGGGAGGCAAAACATAAGTTGATGTTGAACTTAGAGTAGAACATCCTGAACTTATTATTGTCGAACTGTCGCCCGTTGTCAGTGACTATCGCATTGTGAATGCCGAATCTGCAAAGGATGTTTTTCCATACGAAGTCTTTTATTTTTGCCTCAGTAATGGTTGCCAAGGGTTCTACTTCGGCCCACTTTGTGAAGTAGTCAACTGCAACGATTGCATAGCGAACCTTGCCCTTCCCTGTAGGCATTGGGCCGATCAAATCAAGTCCCTATTGGGCGAAGGGCCAAGGGCTGATCATAGGAGTGAGCAGCTCAAGAGGGGAGTGAGGAATAGTTGCATAGCGTTGACACTTACCACATGAGCGAGATATTCTGATGGCATCTTGGTGGAGTGTTGGCCAGTAATATCCTTGGCGAAAAGCCTTATGTGCTAGGGATCGAGATCCAGCATGATCTTCGCAGATTCCTTCATGTATTTCCCGAATGACAGTTTTCACCTCTGCGGGCGTAAGGCATCTTAGGTATGGTAGGTTAAAACCCCGCTTGTAGAGTTGGTCATTAATGATAAAGTAACGGGTAGCCTTGTATCGAATCTGCTTAGCTTGGACTTTGTCATTTGGAAGGGTGCCATGAGCAAGGAATCTATAAATCGGGGTAATCCAACTATCCCCCTGTTGTAAGTTGCACACTTCTGCAACCATGGTGCTTGATGCTGCCAATGATTCGACCTGAATTTTTCTCCCAATCTTGTCTTCCACAACTAAGGCGAGGTGAGCCAAAGCATATGCATGATTGTTTATCGCTCGAGGAATTTGGGTGATCTGGTAATGGAAGTGCTTAAGCAACAATTGTGTTTGTGCCAGATATACTGCCATGGAGCTATCCTTAGCTTCAAAGTTGTTGGTGACCTAGTTAACCACCAATTGGGAGTCATTGAAGATATCAATTCGTTTAGCCCCAAGGTGTTTGGCCAAACGTAAGCCTGCTAGAAGGGCTTCATATTCGGCCTCATTGTTCGACGCCTTGAATTTGAAACGAAGAGCATACTCCATCGCCACTTTGTCAGGGGTCATAAGGATTAGTCCTGCTCCACAACCCTGTTGGTTGGACAAGCCATCAACATATAGACTCCATGTTGGGGCTGTTGATTCTATTTTCTGAGCTTCCGAAGGTAATGAAACCACTTCTTTAGGCGTAGAAACAATGTCAACAGGATATGTGAAGTCGACGATGAAGTCGGCGATGAAGTCTGCCATTGCTTGACCCTTCTCAGCTGGCTTTGGTTGGTAGGAGATGTCAAACTCACCCAATGCTATCGCCTATTTGATCATTCGCCTAAAAGTGTCAGGACTTTAAAGTATCTGTCGAAGAGGATGATTGGTAAGCACGATGATGGAGTGTGCTTAGAAGTAAGGACGAAGTTTTCGAGCAGACATGACCAATGCTAGAGCCAATTTCTCAATGTTAGAGTATTGTGTCTCCGCATATTGTAAGGCCTTGATAGCGTAGTTGACAGGCCGTTCGACATTACAATCCTTTCGAATAAGAACGGAATTACTGCTGAAGCCGATACCAACAGATAGATAATGAGAGTGTCACCAACCTCAGGTTTGGAGAACATAGGGGCTTTACTCATGTAGTCTTTGAGATTCTTGAATGCCTCAGCACATTCATTAGTCCATGTAATGTACTTCTTACTTCCCTTAAGTGCTTTGAAGAAAGGAGCACATCTGTCTGTGGCCTTAGAGATGAACCTAGTTAAGGCTGCCACTTTGCCAGTAAGGCTCTGGATGTCTTTTGAAGTTACCGGTTCCTTCATGTCAATGATTGCTTTGATCTTCTCGGGATTAGCCTCAATGCCTCGTTGGCTTATCATGAAGCCTAAGAATTTGCCAGAGCCTACGCCGAAGGCACATTTTTTTGGGGTTCAACCTCATTCGATACCTCTTCAGAATGGTGAAAGTTTCAGATAGGTTGGTGATGTGTTGGTCAGCATGTTTGTTCTTGACTAGCATATCATCAACGTAAACTTCCATGCTCTTCTCAATCTGTTCGGTGAACATTGAATTAACCAGTCTCTGATAAGTCGCTCCTGCATTTTTAGGCCGAAAAGCATGACTTTATAGCAATATAGTCCCCTGTTAGTAGTGAAGGCTGTGTGTTCTTGGTCCGGAGGGTTCATGAGGATTTGGTTGTATCCTGAGTAAGCATCCATAAAGCTTAGGAGTTCACACCCTGCCGTAGAGTCTATAAGTCTGTCTATGAGAGGAAGAGGAAAGCTATCATTCGGGCATCCTTTGTTTAGGTCGGTGTAATCGACACACATTCTCCACAAGACCTTTTGGAGGAGGAAACTTTCCTTGATCGGATTCTTCTTAACAAGGACAACATTTGCTACCCACGTTGGATAATTGACTTTGCGGACGAAGCCTATGCTTTGAGTTTTTCAACTTCTGCCTTCATTACCTCGTACCGTTCAGCGTCATAAGATCTTTGCTTTTGTCTCACTAGCTTGGTCTTGGGGTCAATACTTAAGCGATGACAGATGATATCGGGACAGATGCCTGGCATGTCCTCGTATGACCAGGCGAAAACCTTAGTGTTCTCTTGCAAAAAAGAGATCAATGCCAACCGAATGGGTGATGACAAGGTGGTGTCAATCTTCACCATGCGATCCGGATAATCTTTTGAGATAGAGACATTCTCCAACTCTTCAGCGGGTTGTGCTTACTGGGTGAAAGAGTCATCTCGAGGATCGTCGGGTTGACTGTTGCCACCGTGAAGATCTAAGTTGGCTTCATCTGGGCTGGTTTTTATGACTTAGTCATGTATAGAAAGGGTTTCCTTGGGCACAGGCAGGTGCTGTTGCTTGACTGAAGTGTTGTAGCATGATCGTGCACTAAGTTGATCTCCTCTGATGTAACCATTGCCATAGGGGGTTGGAAATTTCATCAACAACATATGTGTGGATACCATGGCCTTTAGATCATTGATGCATGTGCGTCTGAAGATGACATTGTATGCCGTTAAGCAATCAACCACCAGGAAGTTAGTGGTAATGGTAGTTGTGTAAGAGCCTGTACCAATGGTGAAAGGTAAGTGTATGCTCCCCAAAGGTTGCATGATATCACCGGAGAAGCTTATCAGATGGGAAATCGAGCGATCGAGCAAGTGTTCAACTACATTAAGTGCCCTGAAAGCTTCAGCAAACATGATATTGACCGAAGCCCCTGTGTCTACCAGGATTTGTCGTACTTCAAAGTTGGCTATGTGAGCTTCCATGATCAGTGGATCATTGTGAGGGTAGATGATACCTCTTTCTTCCTCAGGGTAGAAACATATTGGATCCCAGTTAGGCTTTTGATACTTACCTCCCCTGATGTCTTCCACGTGAAACACTTGGTGGCCAGACCTTAAAGCTCCTTCATTATTTTTCATGGCCATGTTGGAAGATTTAGATATGGGTGTGCCACCACTTATGGAATATATCACATTCACCTGGCGTTGGTTACGGTTACCCCTTGGAGGGTGAAGGAGGAATTGATCAATTTTTCCTTCACGTGCCAAAGCTTCAATATGATCACGAAGGGTGATACACTTCTCGCCATCATGGCCGTTATGCTCATGGTAGCAGCAAAACGTGCCTGTGTTCTTCGTGGGCTTGTAATCCAAGTGCCTCGGCTTTGGCTTCGGTATCAAGTGTGCTATGCTGGGGTAAATGATGCAATGTAAAACAAGCACACTCAAATTAAACCCTCTTGTTGACAATTTTAGTATATATGTAAGTACATGATACTTCAAAAGTTCCCTACATGAAAGCACATAATAGAGATACAATCAAAGATCATTAAGTTCTATGAAAATCATAAGTATTGACAAGGCATTCGTAACTATGAAAGCACATGATACTTATGCCAGGAATTTACTTAACACGATTGTGACTAGCAACCTCCACTACTTATGAATATAAGTTCATAATGATTAGGTGAAACTCCCTTATATCCTAGCATCAGATTTATGCATGCAAATTAAGTGTGCACTCTCAACCCACATACACAAACAAGTTTTAATTCAAACAGATAAGTAAATTGAATTCACAATTTATGAAATTACAATTGGATGTAATCAAATCATATTGCAAGTATAGTCATGGTTTCGAAATTCCCCCTAGCTAAGAGGGGTTTAGTTCCTCATACTCGCAAAACAAAGATAATTAAACTCAAACATTGAAAACAAAGAATGAAAACACCTAAAAACGCTCCAGCAATCCAATCTTGAATGGCAAGCACGTCTAAGGGCCCTCCTTCTTCTTCTTTGATGTGGCACAAGGTGTGGGATGATGGATGAGTGGTAAATTATGGTGGTGGATGAATATAGGTGAGTTATGGTGAAGGGTGGATGGGTGGATGAAATCTGGTGAATGATGGATTATTTTAAATGGTGTGTGGCAAAGGCTTTTATTTATAGGAGAAGGAAAGGCAAAGGGGACAAGGAAGGGTTATAACACAAAGTGAAAGGGAAAGAGAAAGTTATGACACAAAGTGAAATGTAAAGGGAAAGTTATGACACAAAGTGAAAGGGAAAGGGAAAGTTATGACACAAAGTGAAAGGGAAAGGGAAAGTTATGACACAAAGTGAAAGGTAAAGGGAAAGTTATGACACAAAGTGAAAGGTAAAGTTTGATGCAACAAGGGGACATGGAAGGGAACACATGGCTCCAAATTCTTCCCTCCTTCATGACTTAATTCCTTCATCTTCTTAGCACATTCCTAGTCTCTTTTGGTCTTCAAATTCGTCCATCCACCTTCCTCCATGCATGTGCTATCCATTCCAAGCCCAAAATTGCTCCAAAATGCCCCAAAATACACTTTCTTGCCACTTTAGCCCTTTGGACCTATAAACACACGAAAATAGCTTAAAATAATAAAATAACTAGGGACTAACAACATAAATGCCAAGAAACAAGCTAACTAAGTTGTATAAATATGCTCCTATCAGTAAATGGCCACGCATGTGGCGTTCAAAAGTGTGTATGCCTCATACCTCGGGGTAAGGGCTGTCTTGACACGTGCTTGACCCACTATGTTGACTGTCTGGGGTCGGGGATTATCATGGCGATACCCTTGGTTATCGCGGTAGTGTCCCTTACTCCTTTTACTAAAATGAGACTGGTGATGATGGGAATCTTTCATTTTGCCCTGAGATTGATAGGTATGTTGACTTGGCAAAGTATTAAGTAAGGCAAGGGGAGGCACTATTGTCGTTTGGAAGGTCGAGGTCTTCTCATTTGGTTGGATCTGGCTTCCACTCCCTACTTGCTGATAAAGGGTAGCTGTGGAGGGTTTCCCTTGATATGTCATTGCCTCGGCGGAGGCATGGTTGTAAGCATGTGCCATCACCTCAGAGTAAGTCTTCCAAGTGTTGGCATTAATCATGTACTTGAAGAAACAGTCACGTAGGCTTGCCGTGAAAGCTTTGAGGGCAGTCTTGTCGTTTACCTCGGCACAACGAGAATACTCATGGCTGAAGTGGCCAACATACATACGTAATGACTCGTCTGGCTTCTAGCGAATATGTACAAGTCATCCGCAGAGTGCAAGCGATCAGTCTGGAAAATGTGTTGAGAAACAAACAGTTTCCTCAATTCCTCAAATGAGTCTACCGTCTCAGATGGAAGACAGCAATACCAGTTTAAAGCTCTACCAGAGAGAGTAGAGGGGAAAAAAAACATCGCTCTTCGTTGGTGTGCATCCGGTATGCCATGGTGGACTCAAAAAGGTTAAGGTGTTCAATCGGGTCCTCCTTTCCAATATAAAGTTGCAAGCCAAGCTTTTGCTTTGTCTTTGCTTGGAGGGGGTGTTGAGGATCCTCTTGCTTGGAGGGGGGTGTTGAGGATCCTCCTTGTAAGAAGGCCAGGTCTAGGTTGGTTCCAATCAGGTATCTCAACTTGTCGTTCGGCCGTCAACTTGTTTACTTCCTTAAGAAGTTGTAGGACAAGAGGGTCCTGAGTGGAGTCATGTACCACTGGAGCTTTCTTTCGTAAATCTCCATCTCCTCTTGGAAGTGTGAAGGTTTGATCAAAAGCATGTGATTTTTCCCGGGACTCGCCGTGCTGACTTCCAAGGTATGTCTGTCGGAACATCTCTGAGTTCCCTATACCTTCGTGTTTCTCTAGGACTTGTTGCCCCTTCCCCAAATTGGTAACCGGTCAGGGACATGGGAGAGGACCAAGTCTTTCAGAGACCCTTGGGTCATTGATCTTCGAGCTTACATGGATGGGATTGTCTTGACGTTACTTTAGGAAATCTCGACAGTCACGAAATACGGCTTGCGATCCTTCCACTTCTTCTGTAAAGAGGTGTCTTCCTCCACTTCTCCTACTTCGGGTCAAAGTAGCTGGGTTGAAAGAAGTCTCGTGTTGATCAATGTTTTGATGATTAGCTCGCTCCTCATCAGGGATACCCATGTCAAAGGAAGGTGACCCTCCGTGTTGAGGGGCACCCAGATGATGGTTGATGTCAACAGGGGTAACGAGCTCGCATGTTTAAGTACGCCTAGTTTCGTGGAGCGTCTAAAAAAACTTCTCATACTGCTCTTGGAGGACCTCATTCTTTATTGCTATCTTGTTGTTCTGAGCTTCTAGCTCATCGACTTTAGCTTGAAGAGCAACCATCTTTCCTTCCTTCTTTCGTTGCTTCGCACCAGGTGCGAGGGGGGTGTCATTCTGTGTATTGTGGCTTCCTTCGCTCCCCACGTTGGAGAGGGATGCCTGGTCAAAAGAGAGTGTACGAATGGTGGAAACCAGCTTGACAAAGCTGAAGAGAGTGGGAATAAGTGTCGTTCCCACAAACGGCGCCAAATGTTGATGCACAAAATCAGTGAAGACTTTGGTACAACAGAAAATGTTAAGTTTGTGACCTTCGCTAGATTGCTCCGGTCACTAGTGTGGATAAGTATGCAAATGGATAGAGACAAAGAAGCAAACACAAGATGTACGTGGTTCACCTAGGTTGGCTACGTCCACGAATTAGAGGAGTTCTCATTAATTGTGAAGGGTTTACACAAGTACATAGGTTCAAGCTCTCCTTTAGTGAGTACTAGTGAATGATTTAGTACCAATAACATTATGAAATATTGTGAGAGAATGATCTTTATTTATAGAAGAGAGTTTCTAGTTTCATTCTAACGTTGACACGTGTCGTGTTGTGATTAGCTTCTGATGTTGACACGTGTCGCGCTATGATTGGCCTCTGATGTTGACACGTGTCATGCTGTGATTGGCCTCCTGGTTGGAGGGAAACTCTTCTATGTCCTTGACAGTATAACGTTGACCGGTGCTTAGTAGTTTCGGGATTGGTCAAGTATGGTACAAACAAATTTAACTATTAAAGATAAGACAATCTGCAATATTAAAACTAGATGGAAAAAGAAAACAGTTTTTGGGAGAAATCAAATTAAGAAAGCACTATGGTTCCACCATCACCTAGCAACCTATGAACTTTTACCAATTACTTATGATCTACACGTGCCAGTTTGAAAGTTAGGTTTTCCTAATTTATATTCTACTTGGAAACTCCAACATAGAACGTATATCTAACTTACAACCCGTCTGGACGTTCGGATCAAATCTAAACATGAAAGACTCATTATGCTTTATGAAAACCCTTTGAAAAACCAAGCAATCCTTAAAACGTGGTGTTCATCCGAAATGAAATTACAATTATTAATCACAAGAAGCCAACGTCAATTTCAGATAACCTTCCGATCAAAATTGCATCAAATTACTTTTCTAAAGATCCTAATGGTGATCAGGCATTAAGACAATTAGATAGTTTTTATCCCGGTGATTAACAATTCAAAGTATGCATGCAATCAATCATAAGCAATTAAATAAAAATCACATATTCATGTTAAGGCTCAAGGCTTCACCCTAGCAAAAGAATTTAGTTACGCATATTCATAATTAAAAACATAGAAAATATATTCAAGAACAGGATTGAAAGCATCTTCAAGTAAAAAGTCTTCAAAATCCTAACAATTCTCTTTGTCTCCAAAATTGCATAAAAGAAAGCGTAGAGAAAAATTGTAGACGGACAAGCAATATATCTGCTCAGCCACCACACGAACCCTAAAAACAGGTCCTTTATTCCCCTAGGAAACTAAAATTAATAATCAAATAAAATATGAAACATAACCCTAAATTAAATGGTAAAATTCGCCTAAAATTTGAATAGCCACGTTTTGGACCCATAAGCTGCTCCAAAACTGGCCCAATATAGCTGGATTTAATGTTTGGAATATTCTGAACACGTCTCCAGAAGGCCACAAACCCATCCGAAGTCATCTTGAGCTCCAAAAATGCAATTTAAGCCAAAAAACGTCATTTTCCAACACTGCGCACTGCTTCTTTATTCTATCGCCAGAAAATAACTGCTTGGTAGAAAAATCCCAAATTTTGATACAAACACGCCAAGTGACTCACGAACGTCCTCCAACTAGAATTACTCCAAAATTCGTCAATTTGATCATGTTTTGTTCCAGAGAAAGTCGAAAATCTTATATTGAAAATATAATTCAAAGTATCAAAAATTTTTCAAAATATTAACCAAAATATAATAACATTAAGGTAAGGAGTTCATCACGAACTGTCGAAACCCAGGAAAAGAACATAAATATAAAAAAAATTATTATTTAATTAAAGATGCGAATGACGCCGTTTCACTAAAAGAGCCGTTCCTCTTTCTTCTTTCTTTGCTTTTCGGTTGTGTTGGTCGGGAAGTTTTCATGCCGCTCGTTCTTTGCGAAACACAACAAATCTTCATTTTATTTTTCCATTGGTTCTCGTCAAATACTGCAATTCCTTGTGATCGATTTTGAGAGGTATGCTTTTATAAATTCATATTTTTCAAATATTGTCTGTTGTATTGAAGATTTAAGTTAGATAGCAAGATTTAGATAATGCAAGTTATAAAATTCATAATTACATACAAATACTGCTGAATTAACTTGAAAATTTTCAATTGTTAACTAATAAAATTGCTTCCGTTGCTGTTGAAAAATATTATGAATTTGCTGCATGTGATGAGATTATTTGGCCATCCTCTTTAACATGTATTCTGGAAAACTAAACTGTGAGTTGTTAATTCTATATGTGCTTTCTCTTAAAGAGATTAATTGTCATATATATGGTTCAATTGATTCATGGTGTGAGTTTCTGGAGTGAAATTGAAGGAAATCAGGAATCTTCTAAGATTCAATTTGCTGATTTCATTATTTGATTTCCGCAGTTTCACTCAAATCCATTAATTTGGCTTTTGTGCCAATACTCATTGGTGAAGTAACTATAAGAAGTGGAGAAGAGAAATAGAGTTACTTTTGACGCTTAATGAGTACGATATTGCACTGGACACTCCACAACCTGCACCTCTCAATGATAAAAGCACAAAGGGTAAGTGGAATGATTAAGACTGTGCGTGGAGGCATCAAAAGGTGTGACTTACCATCTGATTATCTTAAGGCAATTGAAGGAAAATTCAAGGTGTCACAGAAATATGAGATTGCACAACATATGACACTTCTCACCACCTACAAGTTTGAAGGAGCAATATCAATCAGGGATCACATAATGAGAATGACTGATGCTGTTGAAAAGCTCAACTCCATGGATGTAAAAATTGGTGAAATGCAGCTGGTTTTCATGATCCTGCAAACCTTGCCTCAGAAGTATAGTCAGCTAAAAGTGTCTTATAATACTTAGGACAAATGTTGGACATTGGATGAGCTTATGGCTCAATGTGTGCAAGACGAAAGCCGACAGAAACAAGAGAGGGGCAAGGAAGTTGAATCTGTCAATTTCGTGCAATCTGCTAAAGGGAAGAATTTCCATCTTGGTAAATCTTCTAAATCTAAATCTGTTGATAAATCTGTGATACCTGCTAATAATTCTATCTCCTCTAAATCTAACAACCTTAATGTGAAAACTGAAAAAGTTAGATGTCACCACTGTAAAACCAAAGGTCACTATAGGAAGGATTGTGAGATTTTCAAAGAATGGTTAAGGGCTAAAGGTAGAACTGATGTCTATGTTTGTGAGGAGTCAAATCTCATTGAAATACCTATCAATTCTTGGTGGTTTAATACTGGTTCATCAGTCCATATAACTAATTCATTGCATGGTTTTGAAAAACAAAAGGAAACTAATGGTTTTAATGTTTATGTTGGGGAAGGAACAAAAGTGCATGTTGAAGCTGTTGGGGTAGTTAAACTCAAATTGGACATTGGTTACATAATGCAATTGGATGATGTTCTATATGTTCCCACCATGAGAAGAAACTTGATTTCTGCATCAAAATTAGTTAAACAAAAGTATATTTTCATTGGTGATGAAACCTGCATTAAGTTTTTCAAAAAGGGTTCATTAATAGGAAAAGCTTTTTTCAGTGACAACTTATGGAAGTTACAATGCACAACAGATAAAAATCTTCTGCATGTTTTGACCATTTCTACGAAAAGAATGCATGGTTTCGAAAACTCTTTTATGCTTTGGCATAAAAGGTTGGGACCAAGGAAGAAAATATCGGTAATATCGGAAATATCAGTAGTCCGAAAACACGGAAATATCGATGGAAATATCGGGATAATATCGATATTGATAAAAATTACATGGAAACCACGGAAATTGTAAGAAAAACTTGGAAATTTTTAATGAAATTTTGCAGGATGTTTATTTAGTCAATTATCTATTAGTTTATCACAAAAAATTGGAAGGAAATGCATTGCATGATGGATTTAACTGATTTAAGTTGATTATATAGCGAGCTGGCAAACATTGTGAGTGTAGAAAATATGTAGTAATTAATGAAAGAAGTTTAAACACACCATAATCATTTATATATAATTAATTAGTACAATATTGGGAGGTTTTATTTAGGATATTAAAAAAAAAAAAAAAGGGAAGTGAATAAAATGATGAAGAATAATGTGCCGAATTTGACACTTTAAATTTCTTACACATAAGCATGCGTCTAGGCGTTGAAGTTCCAAATTATAGTATATCAATTAACGATTGAAAATCAATACGTTAAATAAGACTAAATTTTAATTTGGATGCCGATTATGTTTTTTCAAGTTTATATAAAGTAAAAGAATTGAATTTTGGAAGCCAGGAGTGTGTCAATTGTTTTATAATTCTTCCGAATACATATATCAGGTTGCTACTCAACGTAATTTGAAAGTATATCTAGTGCAAGGACTTGTCTTTTTTTGTTGATAAGCAAAGGGTTTGTAGCTTTTTTTGCTAAGCAGTAGAACATATTATGTTTGTTTAATCTTTAGCATTTGATGGTTGTCCACAAATATAGGATAGAAGGCCCCAAATTAGATCTGGCTCTTACCTAGTTGGAGTCACAAGTTCACATGTACCAGCCCTTGAGGCAAAACGTTTTGGTTTTCCGGCCAAACCACGGCGAGTTGGCCGGTGTGCAAGGTATCAATCTCTTCGTCTCGTCGAGTAGTACAACTTTCCTTTTTGTTTCACTCAATTTCGTTGAGTATTGAAAAAGTTATACTCATTTGAATCTTACCCAGTTTTCGGCGACCTCAGTGACTTTCGAGGCATTTTACGGCCAAAACACGACGATTCAGACGTCGTGTGAGGTACCATTCTCTTCGTCTCTTCGAGGGCTACAACTTTCGTTTTTGTCTTGCTTGATTTTGTTGAGTTTTGACAAAGTTATGGCCGTTTAAAGTGGATGTGGATTTCCGGCCGAAATTCCTACTTTCTTCCTTGGTCGAGTCCCACATCGCCCATGCGAGGGCAGTGAGCAAGCAAGAAGGCCTATAAAAGCCACATTCCCAAGCTGAAAAAAAGCATGTCTTGGTTGGCCTTTGGACTATGATCAACTGTAGTATGTGTTGAGATTTCTCAACATTTTAAAGTATTTTTTAATATTATATTGCGATATTATCGATAATTTTGAAAATATCGCGATATTTTGACGAAAATTATTTGGATAGTTAAAAAAATATCGGACCTTCAAAAAAACGATAATATCGGCGAAATATCACCGATATTATCGATTTTTTCTTCCTTGGTTGGGACACATTTCAAAAGATAGGATTTCTCAATTGTCAAAGCTAAATTTAATTCCTGTTGTTGATTTCAAAAATGCATTCGATTGTGTTGACTGCTTAAGGGGAAAAATGACTAATGTTAGGAAGTTAGATGCTTAAAGGAGTCAAAACCTACTAGAAATCATACACACTGATGTTTGTGGGCTTTTTCCAGTTAAAACCATTTGTGGTAATTCATATTTTGTGAGTTTCATTGATGACTTCTCCATACATAGCCATGTTTTCCTTATTAGTGAAAAGTCTGCAGTTCTTGACTGTTTTAAGGTCTTTAAGTGTGAAGTTGAAAAACAATTAAACTTGGTTATTAAGATTGTTAGATCAGGTGGAGGAGGGAAATACTTTGACCTAGTTTGGGAGTGAGGTGCTTCAAAAAAAGCACCCATGAAAAAAAGCTGTGAGGGTTTTAGGTGTTTGGTAAACTGAAAAAAAAAAATGGCTTATTTTGGAAGCTGCTGTGAGAATAAGCTGAAATCAAAGGAAAAAACTGAAGCTGCTATTTGCAGCTTTGGAAAACTGGCTTTTTTTCAAAGCACACGGAGCTACAGTGCTTCTTTAATGAAAAGACCCACTATTAGACTGTTTTTTATTCCAAAAGCACTTTTACAAAAAAGTTTACCAAACTCTCAGCTGATTTATTTCACAGCCGCTTATTCTCACAGCACAGCCGCTTATTTTCACAGCAGCTTTTTTTCAAAGTACAACAATACCAAACCAGCCCTTTGGCAGGTACACAGAAGTAGCTCAACAGAAGGGACCTTTTGCTAGTTTTCTTGAACAACAAGGCATTATGGCCCAATACACAACACCAGGTACACCACAACAGAATGGGGTGACAGAAAGGAGGAACGGGACCTTGATAGGGATGGTAAAAAGCATGATTTTGAGATCAAAATTATCTGGTTTCCTTTGGGATGAATCACTGAAGATTGCCAATTACATTCTGAATAGAGTACTTTCCAAAGTTGTGCCTAAAACACCCTTTGAATTGTGGACTAGAAGAAGACCTAGTTTCAATCATTTCCATGTTTGGGGATGTAAGGCTCAAGCAAGATTCTACAACCCTAATGAAGGAAAACTCGATTCCATGACCGATTCTTGTTTCTTCATTGGGTACTCTGAGAAGTAAAAGGGCTTTAAATTTTATTGTCCCCAGGCACACACTCGAATACAAGAAACCCACAATGCAGCATTCCTTGAACAAGATGATGTTTCTGATTTGGTCCAAGACAATTTCAATTTTGAAGAAATAGATCAGCAACATGACATTTCATCACAGCTAGATAATGGATGTGTTTCAATATTATCAAATCTACCAGTATCAAATAATGACTTAGATCATGAGATGGATGAGGCTATGACTCCATTGGTAGTCCCTGAAGCAGCTATACAAGATAATGATCAACCTATACAAGATGAAGAGCAACCTATTCAAGAACAAGACCAATCACTACTTCAGCCAACATTGAGAAAATCTGGTAGAACTAGGAAGCTAGCTATTTCACCAAATTATGTGTATTGGCAAGAGACAGAGTTTGATCTGGGAGATATTGATGACCCTATAACCTATACTCAAGCAATGCAAAGTGCACAAATGGCTCTCTGGGAGAAAGCCATGGAAGAAGAGCTGGATTCAATGTACAAGAACAAGGTTTGGACTTTGGTGACTCCATCTTCAACAGTTAAACCCATAGGTTGTAAGTGGGTTAATAAAACCAAAAGGGATGCTACGGGTAGAATTGAGAGACATAAAGCAAGATTAGTTGCCAAGGGTTTCACTCAAAGGGAAGGCATTGACTTCAATGATACTTTTTCCCCAGTTTCTTCCAAGGATTCAATGAGAGTGATCATGGCTTTAATAGCACATTATGATTTGAAATTACATCAAATGGATGTCAAGACAGCATTTTTGAATGGAGAATTGCAGGATGATATTTACATGGTTTAACCTACTGGATTTGTTGAAAGGGAAAAGGAAAGTATGGTGTGTAAGCTTAATACATCAATCTATGGACTTAAGCAAGCTTCAAGACAATGGTTTCTAAAATTTGATCAAGTAATGACTGCACATGGTTTTATTGAGAATAAGATGGATGACTGCATCTATCTCAAGTTCAAGGGATCGAAATTCATTTTTCTGATGCTATATGTTGATGACATTCTTCTTGCAAGTTCTGATATTCGGTTATTAAAGGAAACAAAAGATGTTCTTAGTGTTAATTT
Organism: Malus sylvestris; assembly: GCF_916048215.2. NCBI lineage: Eukaryota > Viridiplantae > Streptophyta > Magnoliopsida > Rosales > Rosaceae > Malus > Malus sylvestris. The sequence continues at coordinate 34,018,799 of NC_062275.1, forward strand.
CGAAATGCAAGATCTTGGAGAAGCTCATTATGTTTTAGGAATTGAAATTGTAAGAGATAGACATAGAAAGCTTCTTGGTTTGTCACAAAGAGGCTTCATTGATCGGGTACTTAACATGTTCAATATGGAAAATTGCAACAAGGCTGATAAGTTCTATAAAGATCAATGTCCTAAAGGTGAACATGAGATTGAACTAATGAAGGTGAAGCCCTATGCTTCATTAATAGGTAGTCCTATGTATGCCAACGTGTGTACAAGACCTGACTTAGCCTTTATTGTTGGTTGGTTGGGAAGATTTCAAGCAAATCCAGGTGAGGCTCATTGGGTTTCTGCAAAGAAGGTTTTGAGGTATTTACAAAGAAGAAGGTGACATATGTTGGTATATGGCAGGAATGATACACTGGAAATAACGGGCTATACAGCTCAGATCTTGCAGGGGATGTAGATGAGAGGAAGTCAACTGGTGGCTATATTTTCATGTTGTGTGGAAGGGCTATTTCATGGAAAAGTGCTAAACAAACAATTGTATCTACTTCAACAATGGAAGCAGAGTTTGTAGCATGTTTTGAAGGTATGAAACAAAAGTTTGGCTCAGAAATTTTGTCATTGAGATGAAGATTGTTGAATCTGTGAAGAGACCTGTCAAGATGTTTTGTGATAATAGTGCAGCTGTGTTCTTCTCAAATAATAACAAAAGAACCTCAGCTTCTAGATTGATGGACGTGAAGTTCCTTAAAGTCAGAGAAGTTGTAAAGAAAGGGGAAATTGAGATACTTTTTCTATCAACTAATCTGATGATAGTAGATCCCCTGACCAAAGCACTTCCAAATAATGTGTTTAAAGGCCATGTTATCAAGATGGGAGTTTTGGAATCTCTCGATCAGTAGGAGTGATTGAGCTATTGATGATAATGCTTCTTATGTTATGGTTTTTGAAGAAGCAGCAGTTCTGAGGAGATAAGTTATTTTATGTTTTTAATAAGCTGGTTTAGTCTTGATAGTTATTTTCCAGCTTCATTTATTCTGGTTTTCTTTAGTTATTCAATTTTTCCTTTTGAGGTGAATAATTGTTTCAAGAAGACATGTTTTATGAATGATAGTTTATTTGCTAGAAAATCGATTGGTGATTTTGTTGAAGCATCTTTTTGAGCTATCATTTTTCTGTTCTTTGGTGAGAATATTTGGTTGTTGATATTCATTACTAATGGCTAGTGTCTTGGCTTTGTTGAGTCGAGATAGGCTTAAATGAGTGGGAGTAATGTGTTTGGACATTACTGGAAATTTTGTTCACATGATTGCAGAATGCAAATTGAGTATGTTGTGGTTGTTGAATTAGTTATGTAATGTGCAGATGAGATTATAGAGCTCCATGCTTTGAGATGCATAGGTATAGTCGAATGTGAGTTCAAGTTTTTGATTAATTTAGACGCAGTTATCACTTCCATATTTTGAAGGACTGGTTGTCATTTCAAATACTCAAGTGGGAGAATGTTGGAGTATGAGTATGAGTTTGACATATTGAACCGGTTATAGTGTATGAATTCAATAGGGAAAAGTCTTATTTGATAAGCTTGAAGTAATCCTATTCTTTTTGGGATTACTGGTATTGAGAATTGTCGCAGGATTCGAACTTAACCTTGTATTTGGTTTGGAGTCCTCGCTTGTGTTGATATCTTTTGGGAGATTGTTTCCCATACTAATTCTAATAGGAGAATAAGTTGGGAAGACATTCGATACGTGTATATGTATGAACATTGGCCACTGCTCTTGCAATCTATCTGCTTATTTCGTACCAAAGACCTATTATTTGGAGAGCAATTGTGTTTTGCTAAAGAGGAGAAGGCTAATAGTTCCAAGGCTGCAATGGCTTCTTCTTCTGCATCGAGTTCTGCAGGTATGTTTCCTCTCTGTTCTTGTACTGTAATATTGTTCTTGTGTTTCGTGATTCAATAGCATATCTGTGATCTATGGACTGTGTTGAATATATTTCTTACATTGCCATTGTATGCTATGGTGGTTTTGTCGAATTGGGTTTCTTGGTTGCCAATCTACCTACATCCAAGGAGTGTGGTTTGTAATCTACCTCCATTCAAGGTCTTTCGCCAAGTGAGTCTCATATCTTCTTGTCAGGTATGTTCTGTCATTGGTTCCCGGTGATTTGCAGTTGTGTGCTTGACAAAGAGGATTGTTAGTTCAGTTTCAGTGGGTTTATGGAGGTGTTGGAGACTTGGTGCAAGGAATTGCTCAGACGGAGAAGTTATTTATAGGAGGAGATTTAAATGGACACGTGGGCAGGGAGACAGGCAACTATGGAGGTTTTCATGGTGGCCATGGTTTTGGGGAGAGAAACGAGGATGGGGAAGCTATCTTGGATTTTGCAATGGCATATGATCTCTTCTTAGCCAACACCTTCTTTAAGAAGAGAGAAGAACATGTGATCACCTACAAGAGTGGGTCGTCAAAAACACAAATAGATTTTCTTCTAATGAGGAAAGGGGATCGTATAACTTGTAAGGATTGCAAAGTTATACCAGGAGAGAGCGTGGCTAATCAACATCGCTTGTTGGTGATGGATGTACATATCAAAAGAGTAAGACAAAAGAACAAGACTTGGAAGTGCCCAAGGACTAGATGGTGGAATCTAAAAGAAGAAAAACAAGCCATTTTCAAAGAGAAGGTAATCACCCAATGTGTGTGGGATAGAGAGGGGGAAGCTAGCCAAATGTGGGATTCCATGGCTAGTTGTATCCGAAAAGTAGCAAAAGAGGTATTAGGAGAGTCCAAGGGCTTTGCCCCACACCAAAAGGAATCTTGGTGGTGGAATGAGGAGGTACAAACAAAGGTGAAGGCTAAGAAGGAATGTTGTAAAGCCTTATACAAGGAGAGGACTGATGAAAATGGTGAAAGGTATAGAAAAGCGAAGCAAGAGGCGAAGAAAGCTGTCAGAGAAGCTAAGTTAGCGGCTTACGACGATATGTATAAACGACTAGATACCAAAGAAGGAGAGTTGGATATCTATAAACTATCTAGAGCAAGGGAAAAAAAGACAAGAGACCTAAACCAAGTGAGGTGCATCAAGGATGAGGATGGAAAGGTTCTTGCTACAGAGAACGCGGTTAAAGACAGATGGAGAGGTTATTTTCATAATCTTTTCAATGAAGGACATGAAATGAGTGCTTCTTTAGGGGAGTTGAGTAACTCAGAAGAGTGTAGAAACTACTCTTTTTATCGTCGAATCCGGAAGGAAGAAGTCGTTGTAGCTTTGAAGAAGATGAAGCATAAAAAAGCAATAGGCCCAGACGATATACCAATCGAAGTGTGGAAACTTTTGGGAGAGACAGGTATAACATGGCTCACTGACCTTTTCAATAGGATTTTGAAAACGAAGAAGATGCCAAATGAGTGGCGAATGAGCACTTTGGTGCCTATCTACAAGAATAAGGGTGACGTACAAAATTGCATGAACTATAGGGGTATTAAGCTAATGAGTCATACAATGAAGCTCTGGGAGAGAGTCATTGAGCATAGATTGAGGCAAGAGACACGGGTTTCGGACAACCAATTCGGGTTCATGCCAGGGCGCTCAACCATGGAGGCAATCTATCTCTTACGAAGATTGATGGAAAGATATAGAGATGGGAAAAAGGATTTACACATGGTCTTTATAGATTTGGAAAAAGCGTATGATAGGGTCCCAAGAGACATTCTTTGGAGGATTTTAGAGAAGAAAGGAGTACGAGTAGCATATATCCAAGCTATAAAGGATATGTATGAAGGAGCAAAGACTGCCGTAAGAACTCATGAAGGACAAACCGAAAGCTTTCCCATAACTGTAGGATTACATCAAGGCTCATCCTTAAGTCCTTACCTTTTTGCGTTGGTAATGGATGAGTTAACACGACATATTCAAGATGATATTCCTTGGTGTATGCTTTTCGCAGACGATATAGTGTTGATAGATGAAACTCAGGAAGGGGTAAATGCAAAGCTTAACCTTTGGAGAGAAGTGTTGGAATCTAAAGGTCTTCGCCTAAGCCGATCAAAGACAGAATATATGGAGTGCAAGTTCAGTGCAAATGGAGGCCAAAACGAGTTAGGGGTGAGGATCGGAGATCAAGAAATACCAAAGAGCGACCGTTTTCGTTACCTAGGATCTATCTTGCAAAAGAACGGAGAATTAGATGGAGATCTCAACCATAGAATACAAGCTGGATGGATGAAGTGGAAGAGTGCATCCGGCGTGTTGTGTGACCGCCGTATGCCACTGAAGCTCAAGGGAAAATTTTATAGGACGGCAATAAGGCCGGCGATGCTGTATGGCACAGAATGTTGGGCGGTGAAACATCAACACGTACACAAAATGGGTGTAGCGGAGATGAGGATGCTTCGTTGGATGTGTGGGCACACGAGAAAGGATAAGATTAGGAATGAGGATATCCGGGGTAAAGTAGGAGTAGCCGAAATTGAAGGAAAGATGAGAGAAAATCGGTTACGGTGGTTTGGACATGTGCAAAGAAGGCCTACTGACGTTCCGATTAGAAGATGCGACTATGGGACAGAGGTTCAGGGCCGAAGGGGTAGAGGAAGACCTAGGAAAACTTTGGAAGAGACTCTAAGAAAAGACTTAGAGTACTTGGATCTAACGAAGGACATGACACAGGATCGAGCACAATGGCGTTCTAAGATTCATATAGCCGATCCCACTCAGTGACTTGGATTTTCCAAGTCTCCAACCGAGAAGTTTTCCTCACTCGGGAAATTAAGGGAACACTACCCCAACCTACATGCTCCACTCAGAAAGCTTCAACATACAAGCTTTAACAAAAGAAAATTCAAAGAACTTAGCGAAGAAGGCTTTGGTGTATTTAACACAATACGTTGAAATGAAGGAAAGCTTATTTATTGATATCCCCGATAAGCTACAAATATGTACATATACATGAGTCAAAATAAGCACACAAGAGGGAGCCTTCACAAAGGTTGCTTAGGAGAAGTCTCAGCAGTCGGTAGAGCCCCAGAAAGAGAAGGCACCGGAGGGGGATCATTTGGAGCCTCAGTACTGGACAGAACCCTAGAAGGAGGAGGCATCAGAGGTTGATCATTTGGAGCTTCATTACGCGGTACAGCCCCAGAAGACGAAGGCAATAAATGCCTTTGGAACAAACCCACAAATCTCTGATGATCAAGTAAAACCTGACCATCAGTTTCCTTCATCTGGTCAAGCTTCCTCTTCATGTTTGTAGCATAGTCATGTGCGAGCCGGTGCAACTGTTTATTCTCATGCTTGAGCCCTCTAATCTCCTGTTTGAGACTCATCACTTCAGCCGCCAATGATTCAACTTGGCGGGTTCGAGCAAATAGGCGTTGGGCCATATTAGACACAGAACCTGCACACTGAACACTGAGAGCCAGCGAATCCTTAACAGCTAACTCATCAGACCGTTTGGAAAGTAGTCTGTTATCTTTGGGAGTGAGAAGGTTCCTGGCCACCACCGCAGCGGTCATATCATTCTTCATCACGGAATCCCCAACGGTAAGAGGACCAGTAGGGGAGACGAAGGATGGGCGCCATATGTTGTCTGGAGAAGGCGGGGCTGCCTCTTCAACAAGGTTCAAGTCAAAACGACGGTCGGAGGGGCCAGACATTTTCAAAGGTGTTGAAGAGAGAAGAGGTCGGACAAATCAAGATCTTAGAAGTGCAAGAATGAAGCTTCTACTGGTGGAGATTCAAGTGTGTTTTGGAACTTAATGCCAGCCCCTATAAAAATCTGCACTCGACGAAGCTTCAGAAATCGAAGAGGCGCCTGCTCAGAAATCGAAGAGGCGTTTGCTTTCTCAAAAGCTGGGCTGCTTAGAGATCACGAGGGTTGATCTCAGAAATCGAAGAGGCGTTTGCTTTCTCAAAAGTTGGGCTGCTCAAAGACCACGAAGGCCGATCTCAAAAATCGAAGAGGCGCTCGCTTTCTCAAAAGCTGGGCTCCCCAGAGACCACGAGGGCCGATCTCAGAAATCGAAGAGGCACCTACTTTTCCAGCCTTTTCCAGCCTTGTCAGCACCTGTCACACGCACACTCAGTTTTGCGGAAATTATGGGCATTCTGTCAAAGACTTCTGGGGAAGTAGAAAACACATGAATCTTACTGTTCAATCACCCACTTCCCACACGCAACAATAGCTCATGGGTACCACAGATAACTTTGCCAAAGTTCTCTGCCAAAGTTGAGCACGTGAAGCTTGCAGCTCCCACTACATCGCTCTGACCAAGAAGGGTAAAAGAATAGCAAAGAAACAGCACTAACAAAGTTTAGACCCATAAATTTTGAAGGTCTAGCTACCATATTATTACCCACAAGGGTAAAGGAACAGTACAACTGCTGGATAATTGGAAAGTCCCTGTGTGTCAACCTCTGTGCTTCGTGGCAAGGTAGACTAGCAAACATGCCCAACCTTTACTCACATTCGAGAAAACACTCCCAATAAGATTGCTTGCTCCAAAATCGAAGAGGCACCGTCCTCCGAATCTCGAGAGCCAGACTCCCAACATGACTACTTTCTTAAAAATCGAAGAGAGGGTAAAGGAACAGTACCATTGCTGGATAATTGGAAAGTCCCTGTGTGTCAACCTCTGTGCTTCGTGGCAAGGTAGACTAGCAAACATGCCCAACCTTTACTCACATTCGAGAAAACACTCCCAACAAGATTGCTTGCTCCAAAATCGAAGAGGCACCGCCCTCCGAATCTCGAGAGCCAGACTCCCAACATGATTACTTTCTCAAAAATCGAAGAGACACTGCTCCCCGAATCTCGAGAGCCAGACCCCCAGCATGATTGCTTTCTCAAAAATCGATGAGGCATCGTTCTCCGAATCAATCGAAGAGGCGCTCGCTTTCTCAAGAGCTGGGCTGCTCAGAGACCACGAGGGCCGATCTCAGAAATCGAAGAGGCACCTACTTTTCTAGCCTTGTCAGCACCTGTCACACGGACACTCAGCTTTTGCAGAAATTATGGGCATTCTGTCGAAGACTTCTGGTGAAGTAGAAAGCACATGAATCTTACTGTTCAATCACCCACTTCCCACACGCAACAATAGCTCATGGGTACCACAAATAACTTTGCCAAAGTTCTCTGCCAAAGTTGAGCACGTGAAGCTTGCAACTCCCACTACATCGCTCTGACCAAGAAAGGTAAAAGAATAGCAAAGAAACAGCACTAACAAAAGTTTAGACACATAAATTTTGAAGGTCTAGCTACCATATTATTACCCACAACTGTAAAGGAACAGTACCACTGCTGGATAATTGGAAAGTCCCTGTGTGTCAACCTCTGTGCTTCGTGGCAAGGTAGACTAGCAAACATGCCCAACCTTTACTCACATTCGAGAAAACACTCCCAATAAGATTGCTTGCTCCAAAATCGAAGAGGCACCGTCCTCCGAATCTCGAGAGCCAGACTCCCAACATGACTACTTTCTCAAAATCGAAGAGAGGGTAAAGGAACAATACCATTGCTGGATAATTGGAAAGTCCCTGTGTGTCAACCTTTGTGCTTCGTGGCAAGGTAGACTAGCAAACATGCCCAACCTTTACTCACATTCGAGACAACACTCCCAACAAGATTGCTTGCTCCAAAATCGAAGAGGCACCGCCCTCCGAATCTCGAGAGCCAGACTCCCAACATGATTACTTCCTCAAAAATCGAAGAGACACTGCTCTCCGAATCTCGAGAGTCATACCCCCAGCATGATTGCTTTCTCAAAAATCGAAGAGGCATCATTCTCCGAATCTCGAGAGCCAGATACCACAGACCACTTTTTCAAAGTGCTCTGACAGAGTTAAAACATGTGAAACTGGCAGCTCCCACTACCGTGCTATGACCAAGCAGGGTAAAGGAATAGCATTACTACTTGTTGTTAGGGAGACTCCTATATATGTCGACCTCCATCCCCAACGGACAGGCAGACCTGCAAAAATGCTCAACCCTTCATCATATCTGAGAGGGCACTCCCAACGAAGCCTTTCGAAATATTCAGCTTTCTTTCCCCCCGATAATACCTCTGCAAACAAGCTATACTAGAGCAAGAATATCTCATATCATCAGGGTTAAAAGCAAGAGTATCCCATATCATGCTTTTTCCCTGTCTTTTCTTTTGGCCTTGTTTTTACCTGCAAGACAAGGAGAAAGAGAGCAATCAGTCAGCACTTGGAATCAAGCTTCCAGCCAGGAACTGACTGCCTGGAACCCCTTACCTGATTACTTACCTGGCATTGCTCTCGAGTACTCATCTTCAACATCTTATGTTTCCAGGGAAGATTCCGCATCTGCTTGAGGAACAGATAGGGCAAGTGCGAAGGATACAAGGAAGCATGTGGAGACAAGCGTAACAACACACGTGCCGATACATTCATTAGTTTGTCAAAAGCAAAAGTATCCCATATCAGCAGGGTGGAACGTACTCTAGATTTGATGGACTTGTTTTGACCCTCAAATTCTTCAGTCGGCCTTATACTCTGGAGGAAACCAGAAAACCCTCCAGCTCAGTTCAAGAATAAGCCTGTGGAAAGTTACTTCTTCAAAAGCAAAAGTATCTCATATCATCTCTTCTCATTTTTCTTCTCTTTATCCTTCATGCTGCTGCAAGATGGGGAGAAGGTGAACAATCAGTCGGAGCTCTGATTGCTTACCTTGTCTGTCACCTCTTTCAGCAGACCCCCTAGCTCGGCGACTTGGGGGACTCCTACTACATGGTTTGTATCGCGCTTGACCAAGCCTGAAACTACAAGTAAGCTTCAAGTGAAATTGATACATTACCTTGTGCATCTCCACCAGTTAAAGATACCACCCATGGATGGAGGAAGAGTACTTCCAGAGAAGATGCCACATCTACCTATGAGACAGATAAGGCAAGTCAAGACGACACCACACTCCGATACTTAGAAGTTTCGTGATTACGAGATCATTCTCCCACAATATTTCCTAATGTCATTTGTACTAAATCATTCACTTGTACTCACTAAATGAGAGCTTGAACCTATGTACTTGTGTAAACCCTTCACAATTAATGAGAACTCTTCTATTCCGTGGACGTAGCCAATCTGGGTGAACCACGTACATCTTGTGTTTGCTTTCCTATCTCTATCCATTTATATACTTATCCACACTAATGACCGGAGCAATCTAGCGAAGATCACAAAAAGCGATCGTTTTCGCTACCTAGGATCTATCTTGCAAGAGAACGGAGAATTAGATGGAGATCTCAACCATAGAATACGAGCTGGATGGAAAGAGTGCATCCGGCGTGTTGTGTGACCGTCGTAGGCCACTGAAGCTCAAGGGAAAATTTTATAGGACGGCAATAAGGCTAGCGATGTTGTATGGCACAGAATGTTGGGTGGTGAAGCATCAACACGTACACAAAATGGGTGTAGCGGAGATGAGGATGCTTCGTGGGATGTGTGGGCACACGAGAAAGGATAAGATTGGGAATGAGGATATGCGAGGTAAAGTAGGAGTAGCCGAAATTGTAGGAAATATGAGAGAAAATCGGCTCCGGTGATTTTGAACATGTGCAAAGAAGGCCGACTGACGCTCCGGTTCGAAGATGTGACTACGGGACAGAGGTTCAGGGCCGAAGGGGTAGAGGAAGACCTAGGACAACTTTGGAAGAGACTCTAAGAAAAGACTTAGAGTACTTGGATCTAACGGAGGACATGACACAAAACCGAGCGCAATGGCGTTCTAGGATTCATATAGCCGACCCCACTTAGTGGGAAAAGGCTTTGTTGTTGTTGTTGTTGTTGTTGTTAAAGGTAGCAGGAAGAATTGAATTGTGGTTCCAGCAATGGGAGGAATAAATTTGTGTTATATACCTATTTTTGAGGTACAAGGTATGTGTAGTATACCTACGTACGGTCTTTATATATAATTATGGATTGCAAATGAATTTGTTATTTTGATAATTTTCATGTTCATGAGCAAGTTGTGGGTTTATGATAAAGAAGGCTGACAAAATTGGATATTCCTAATAATTGGACTATTCCTAGTAAGGGCTTACAAAATTGGATATGATTTAATTAGTAGGGCATGCTGAACAAAGCTCAGTGCAGTAAGGGCAATGGACAATAAAATCCTTTTGATGCTGGTGAGGATCCGATTAATTAGCATCGATTCGCCACCATCATTTTCAAGCCAATATTTAGCCTCTTTTGTCATATATATATATATATATATATATATATATATATATATATAGGTAGCAAGTAGCAGTATAGGATTGGAATGAAAGTCCCATAGTTTTCGTCGCATGCATAGGTTCCAGCATTCTGTTTTTTGGTTTACTTTCCCTATAAGTAACAAGAAGAGTGAGTCGCGTTCTTGTATTTTTCTCTTTTTCTCTCCTTTCGATTTCTGGATTAAGAGAAAATCAGATTTTCGTTTATAGTTTTTCTAACGGTGTCATATGATATTTCCATAAATAAATAAACTGGCTTCTATTCTTCCTGATTAGTTTATAGACCTCTCTTGCAATTATTCGGAACAACATTACAATATAAAACTGCAATTAACCGTTCATTAAGAAACCATTACCCTCTTAGGTTCTTGCACATATATGCCGACTTAATAGAAAAATCCGTTCCTAATGCCGCCAAACAATGCCCGAGAAATTAAACTAGTGGCAATAATTAATCACTTGAAAATGGTTATTTTATTTTTCTAGAAGCAGAAGTCATGTATATGGAAGCTGCATTGAACTTCAATGTGAAAAAAATAAGGTAATGTTTGGTGACCTGACAGGAGATTAGCCAATCAAAGCAAGCCATTAGTGCTGCTGATTAAGGAAAATACAAACGAACATTAAAAATTAGGAATCAGGGATGCTCAGCAAAAGCATGGTGTTGGCATGATTTAGGGTTTCATCAGATAAGGGTTGGTAAACAACTCACATCATGGCTTAGGCAACTTGATTAAGGTGGGGCCCATCTTTGCATATAGGACAAAGAAGTTTAGACAAGGGTGGTCAACATTTTAAACCGCATATCATAATCAGATTGATGCTTTCAGTTTCATGCATGATGATATATTTTAACAATATAAAGTTGCGAGTCTGATTATTTTGGGGAAAAAGAAGAAACTAAAGTAGAGATGGTGGAGCCTTTCTTGTGTGCTCCTACTTGGCTACCACCAACAAGAAAAGAAAGAAAAAGAAATGGTAAATTATAACTTGATACTTTTTAACTTAAGGCAAATTGTATAGTGCTTCGGAATTTTAAGATATTCTAAATTTGTTAGTTAGTTGTTATATTTTTATATTTATACTCTTAAGTAAAAATTTAACAGTTAAAACACTCGGAGTATTTCATACTCGTTAAAAAGAAAATCACTACCCTTATTTTGAAAAAAAAAAAACAAAAACTGATATCAACTTTTGTCCAACCAACAAAAATTCAAAAGGACAATATTAAAAGTGTTAATTGTTTTGTAGATATATTTTCGTCAAGGCTGAAAACGGTGGAAATTCTCTACCACAATTTTATTCCTGTTTTAAGAAGAAAAATATATAGCACCACAATATAAACAAAGAGTGTCATTTAAGAAGATTGTCAGATTAAATTATATTTCGCGATATTAAAGAAAATGATGAAAATTTCTAAGTATTTTGCTCCAACAAGATTAAAGACTTAAGTGAAATAAACTTAGTAAAATATGTCTTAAGGCATCTAAGACCTTGTAGGGATGAAGCAAAATATTGTGCATTCTACCTTGCATCTAACTTTTTAGTTATGCATTCAGAACTCCGCCCAGGAGTCTGGAATATGGTTCGGAACTCCGTATGACCAGATCTTTGAGAGACAAACAAGTAGGACTAGATGGACTTGGCTAGCTTCGAATCAAACAAGAAATTTGAAGGTCATTTTAATAAGCATTCCGAAAAGGTCTTTCTAGAATGATTTGCTCATGGTCCATTGGTAACCATCCATCATCGAGCTGAGCGCACTTTTGGAAGCATAGTTAGAGGTATTTGTGAGAGCCTGTAATTTTTTTGGCACATGGCATGTGTCAGTTAAGGTCCAAAGAATCCAACAAGATCCTCTCCGAATCCTTTTGGTGAGGATCCTAGATATCGGTAAATCGTGTCAATTCATCGTACATCGTGCAGTCAGTTTGTATCAGGTATTGTTTGTATTTAACTTTAAATAAAAATATTTAAAATAATTTCTGACCGCACGATATACGATAAACAGATTCTCTTAGAATGACCGGAAAGGTTAATAAAGTTATAGTAAATAATACTGAAGTTGGCATGACCGCATGAGTGGGAAGTTTTCTATTTAAGTTCATGAAGTGACCCAGACCAAATCAAACATATATATGCCTAAACCCACCTACCTTGTTACATGAAGATGCTTTAACTAATAAAAATTTAATTCGATTTATATCCATGCATGCACATTTTTAAAATGACAGATTATATATATCATTTATATAGTTTAATTTGTTATGTCTTGGGTTAGCTAGCAGCTCAAGTTTCAACCTCCCTCGCTTTTCTAAGCAAACTATAAGCGACAACCCAAATTGGCTACTTAGTTTTATTATTATTATCGAAACTCCTGAGTTGTTCTTCAGACTAATGAGTTTTGTTTTTTTTATTCTCTGTATTTTTTGCATGTGATTTGGAACGCAAGTTTTATGGAACCCTAGCTAGGGTTTGAAGAAGACTGGGATCCACTACCGAATATAAATCGTCACAGGCTAGTTAGGCTTTGGCATTGTACAAGAATGTTCTGGTTCTACGTACGTACGACGACTGCTGACCCTTCACTGAGAGACTTTGAAAAAGAGAAACTTGGATCGGAACAAACAAGAAATTAGAAATATATTTCATATATATATATATATATATATATATTTGTTGAAGCAGAAGCAGAGCAGCGTAATGAACGGTTCACAATAAATTTATATTATTTATTCGTAGACCAAAATTATCTGAAAAGACGATTTTATCCCTCCTTACATAACTGACCAAAAAGTTAAAAGTAATTGAGTTCATCATAAATACGTCAAACACTCAAGGACTGAAAAGACACCAACAAAATTTAAAAAAAAAAAAATTTAGAATTCCATTCGAGACTTCCGCGTTTTCTTCAAGCTCAACCGTTCTGATTTCTTAAAACGATAAAAAAAAAGAAATAATAATTTGTGCCTCCCTGATTTCTTATAATATTTTTTATCAAACGATAGATTTATTAAATCAGGAACTAGATGAGGTTCGAACTTATATCATGATATAAGGGTAATACTATTTTTTATTATTGTGATAGAAAGTCACTTGTCGCGGTTTCCTATAATTGAGAAAATGTCTGCTTAATGTAATTTGCATCTGCATTTGGTAAGTTTCTTCACTAAATCATCAGTCTAGATTTAATTGATGAAATTTGGTTTCATTGCAGTGACCTCTGCAAACCTGAATGAAAATATAGCAAATAAAAAAGCAAATTTCAACGCACATGTGTCGCCATTTCTAGTTACTTGGAAATAGCAAAGTTGCTTGAACTTTCACCGACACGTGGCTGCTTACGTTTCACCCAATGTGAGCAAGATATGCAAGGAGGATCATTTGAAGATCCTTTAATCACATCAATTTATCGTATATCGTATAGTCAGAAATTATTGTAAATTTTTTTATTTAAAATTGAATATAAACCGTACTTGATAAAAATTAACCGCATAATATATAATAAACGGATGTGATTAAAAAAATCTCTGAAATCCTTACAAAGAAGATCTGACCAGGATCCGCACTCCAAGATATGGCACTCATTCCACATTGCACCAACATTACAACGTGTCACTAACTATTCACTGCTGCTGACCTCACTCCTTTGCCTCTTCTTCTTCTCTTTTTTTTTTTTTTTCTTTTTGTCAAGAAGAAAACTACAATGAAAACTAGTATAAGGCTCAAAAGATCCAGGTAAATAAAAATAGATAAGTAAAAGGCTCAAACAAAATGAAAGATACAACTCAAGATACAATTTCAGGCTTACACAAGCTTAGGTTCATAGACTGCAAAAACAAAGAAACAAAAAACCTTAATCTCAAGCAGTATAACCCAGATGACCATTGTTGTCGCATCTTTGGAGGAAGCCAAACTCTGAACCGAGAAAATAGACACCAAATCCAAGTCCCTTCATGGACCCCTACAAATATATACAACAAAGTATCTTATGGGTAAAAAGTGAGGCTAAGGGGTTAAATTATTGAGCTGGATCTGGTGTATCATAACGGATTTGCCTTTTCTATTGGATTGGATCACAAAATAAATCTTGAATGAGTTATTTAACTCCAGACAGTGTTCTAAAAATAGGCTTAGGCTAGGCGATGAAGACCTGCTGCAATTTAGGGCAAATTGTTTCGAAAAATCAGTCTGGAGCTAGGCGGTCCTAGGCGGTGGGTTAGGCAGTTTTTTTTTTTTATGTATTTTTTATTTATTTTTAATTGTGTGTTTTTTTGTTTTTTTAGTTTCATGGTGGTATACTTATGGAAATGGTGTAACTAATTTGCAAATGATGGATTGACTACAAGTTTATCCAATTGTGAAATGAATTGGAGAACTTTTGAGGGGATACATAAAAAAATAAAAAAAATAAAATAATAAAAAACTAGAAATAAAAATGTTAAATAATTTAGTCTATGTCCAATCCAATGCAAGGATCATGAACAAGAATAATTTAGTCTATCATCTAAGAATACTCCTCATTATAATTATATGCTTACTATTTTACTATTTTTTAAATATTGAACTTGTTGGATAGATGTACTTTGTGTATTCTTCTACTTCTATTTTTGCATTCTATCATTCTTTTATTATCCATACAAGTATAGTTTTTTTTTTTTTTTTGAAGTGTAGGCACTTATTTACAAGATCTGTAATAAATTTACATAAATCCGTCTAGGCATTGTGCCCCTGCTCGTTGCTTAGGCGTTGGGCCCCTGCCTGCCGCTTGACTAGCACCTAGCGTTTTTCAGAACCTTAACTCTAGGGATGAATAAAAAAATGAATCTTTATTGGTTCTACCTCCTCTTTTTTTATGAAGAGAATGAATCTTTTTGTCAAAAGATTAGGAAAAAAATGGGTCCAGACCTTCTGTGGCAATGATTTTGAAGATCCAAAATACAAAATAGTGGTACTTGCTAGCAACAACATAATGGAGGCAGTCAATCAATATAAATTAATCCAAAATATGATTCAAATCCAATATAACACCTATGGGTACAAAAGAAATGTATTGAATTTGATTCTTTTTAATGAATAGATTTGAATTATAGAACTATAATGAAATATACGACCAACTATCGTTTATCAAAGTTAAAAAAGAGTCATAAAAATGGTTTGATCTTTATTTTTCTCGAACCGAGAGATCCATGAATTAGGATCCTAATGCATATAGATACAAATGATCCAATAGGAGCAAGAATTTATAGGAACATTTGGAACATTTCATAACAATTGGCCTAGATGGTGATCCGGCATGCCAATTGGGAGAGGGGAAGTGGATCTGATATCCCATTTTTTATGGGAGCTCAATGATTCGAGCACATGGTGGGGTGGGGATGGAATATCATGGCTAAGGAAGAGGGAGGAAGGAAAATTAAAAGACAAAAAACAGTAAAAGCAGGCGAAAACACCAAATAAGGGGCACGAAGCCCAAAATTGAGACAAACTCAAGGGATGGTTGAAACTCAACTCAAGGAAAACTGAGATAAAACTCAGGAAAGAACCGAGAAATAAAAATGAAGGTAGAAAACTGGAAAGAAGGAAGGAAGATGAGGCATGGAGGGGAAAGGGTAGCGGAGATGAGAAGGGAGGAAAAGAAGAAACTGAGAAAAACTCAGGAGAAACAGAGAACAGAGAGGAAAAGAAGAAATGAAGGAGGAGGGGTGGTTGCCTTCGGCACCCAAGCTAAAGGCTAGGGTCAGCGACGAAAGTTTCCTGGGTTTGTGTTTCACAGAGAGAGTTTTAGAAAGAGAAAGACAAAACGCGTCGATACCAAATCTAGTCTTCTTAAACAATGAAATATCATACCAAGAAAAGCAGGTTAACAACACATTGAATGAATACCACCACTTGTCACCTCCTGTCCTCTTCAGCATCTTTTACACACATAAAATGTTTTGTGCCAATAATACAAATATACGTAATATTTTGCCAATAATATAAAAATACATAATGTCTTTATAATATTAACACAAGGCAACAATGAAATCCTGCGATTCAAGTCGGTCTCTCTTCCAAACACATCATCACTCAGCCTTCCTACTTTCTTTTGAGTTCTTTAATTTGGGTTCGTGCAAAGTATTGAAAAATCATAAGTTGTTTTTTTGGAACTTTGTCATAATTGAAGGACAAAAAAGTTAGGCTATGGCGAATTGCGATTTAATATTTATATGGTTAGGATTAAGTAGCAAAGAAAATCTGGTTAATAATATGTCTGGAATACGAAGTGTGTCCAATGAGAGACTTTTTTTGTGTATCTAAACTACGAAGTGTTTCTGAAAGACGAGCATATATGACATATATTACTATACAAATACATAAATATATAGAAATGACCGTAACGAAATACATTAAATTGACTTGTTTGTATCAAAATTTCTCTACCTAAATGTTTGTACTGAAATATATTATAATAAATTAATATACCTAAATGTTTGTGCCAAAACATCTGCAACAAACTATATTATAATAAATTTGTGTATTTAAATGTTTATACAGAATATATTTATAATAAATTAATGTACCTAAATATATGTACAAAAATATATTATCATGAACTACTGTAGACCTAAGAAAAGAATAATCATAAAATTACCAAATAAATAAATAAAAGGACAGAGAATATAAATGCTATCATTTAAACATGCTCCAGTACTAAACTAAATTTTAAAATTTGTATTAGGCTTTAATCTAAACTTCATTTTATGTAAGAATGAAATATATCTTTTTAATTTTTTATTTGTTGAGTTTTTCAAAATCATATTTAAACCACAAGTGTGAAATGAGCTGGTTTGGTATTGTTGTGCTTTGAAAAAAAAAATTGCTTCTGTTGTGCTTTGAGAATAAGTAGCTGTAAAATAAAGCAGCAGAGTGTTTGGTAAACTTTTTTGTAAAGTACTTTTGGAAAAAAAAAAAGCAGTATTATAGTGTTTGGTAAACTTTTATGTAAAATAACTGATTGTGTGAAATGACCAAAAATGGTATAATACTAAATGTGCCATTAATTTAATTTTCTTAACAAATAAATGTGAACTACTAAATATACTTTATTTTTAAAATAAAAATATTTATAAACTTTATCTTAAACATATAAAAAAATGTTTAACAAAAAATCATAATCCAATGTTTAACAAGAAAGCATAATCCAACATTTATGCTGCTTCACGTTTTCAATTTTTTTTCAAAGCTCATTTTTGCTGTTTCATTTTTTCGGCTTTTTTTCACCCAAAACTGTGAAAATAAGCTGTTTTTAAGTGTTTACCAAACACTTTTTTTATCTCAATTTTTTTTATAGTCACTTTTTATAAAAGCACCTCAGTACCAAACCAGTATGGAGTTAACCGTTCCAAAAAAATGCTATGACCCAACTATTCACTGTAATTCACACCAACTATAATCTCAATCAGATAACCTTAGAGAGATTGTCTACTTCAATTATATTTTGTACATTACATGATACAACGATTGATAGCTGAATTATATCTTTACATTATTAAAAAAATTAACTCAATCGTTGATTACCACATAGTTTAAAAATAGGGTAAATCGCCAAAATGGTCCCTGAGATTTGCATAACTCATCACTTTGATCCCTGAGATTCCAAATCGATAAAAGTGGTCCTTGAGATTGTCCACCATCCATCATTTTGGTCATTCCATTAAAAACTCCGTTAAGTGTCCCGGAGCTCTTGGTAGGAAGTTTGGGCAATTTTCAAAACTTCGTAACTCAATCGTTTCTTAACCAATTTGACCCATAATATATCAAAATGAAGATAGGAAAGTGTAGAATAAGATTATACCTATTTCGAAGCCCAATGGTTGCCGGAGATGGCCGGACAATAGCCTCAAAGTTGACTCATCCGAGTGAAAACCTGAAAACTCGCCGGAAACTGGGTAAACTTTAAATGTTCATAACTTCTTCAATACTCAACGAAATCAAGTGATTCAAAAACTCAAATCATACTTCTCGACGAGACAAAGAGAATGGTACCTTTTTGACGGCTAACTCACCGTGTTTTTGCTGGAAAACGGCTCGAAAGTGGCTATCTTGGTCTCGAGTTAGCCACTTTCGAGCCGTTTTCCGGCCAAACCACGACGAGTTAGCCATAAAAAAAGATACCATTCTTTGTGTCTCGTCGAGAAGTATGATTTGAGTTTTTGAATTACTTGATTTCGTTGAGTATTGAAGAAGTTATGAACATTTAAAGTTTACCCAGTTTTCGGCGAGTTTTCAGGTTTTCACTCGGACGAGTCAACTTTGAGACTATTTTCCGACCATCTCCGGCAACCATTGGGCTTTGAAATAGGTATAATCTTATTTTAAACTTTCCTATATTCATTTTGATATATTATGGATCAAATTTGGATAAGAAACGATTGAGTTACGAAGCTTTGAAAATTGCCCAAACTTTCGGCCAAGAGCTCTAGGACACTTAACAGAGTTTTTAATGGAAGGACCAAAATGATGGATTGTGGACAATCTCAGGGATCACTTTTATCAATTTGGAATCTTAGGGACCAAAGTGATGAGTTATGCAAATCTCATGGACCATTTTGGTGATTTATCCTTTAAAAACATGACCTCAAACAATTAGATTCGTTCTTTAAATTATTAAAAATAAACTCTACCATTAATTATCAATCTATAAACATGATATCACACATTTTTCTAATGCATAAAACTAAGAAGAAAAATACTAAGAAGATTGTCTCAAAGGTAGAACTTTCTATACCTGATATTTTTAGCATGATATTTTCTAATATTTAACAGAAAAATTAATGTTAAACGGTAAAGTATCAGAAATTCTTAAGCATCCCACTTTGAGTTTACTTAAGCATTTCCCAACTAAAAAAATATTCACAAAAGCATTAGAGTCGTTGTCACATGTCCCACCATGATTGCCCATAAGTGGACAGATCAAAGCCCAACATCACCGTGCACAATCAAATCAACGGCCAAAATTTCTCCACAACCGTGGCCCCCACAAGAAACGTAACCCAATTTGCTTAAGAACCGCTTTTCTGAATTTATGACCCAATAAAAGATCATAAAACAACGGAGGGCGGCTGCTACCTCTTTATGATTCCGAGGATCAAGACCGACTTCCCCACTTCCTTTGCCCAATCCGCCCCCGACACGTGTTCCCCAGTGACAGAAAGGCCCCGTCACAAACCCACACCACAGGAGGCCGCCGACGTGGGCCCCGCTTGGAAATTAAATTTTCTCATCCACCAGTCAAAAACTTCTAAAAGCGGAAATAATAACACGAAATAAAAATACAAAATACAAAATCTATTATTTCACTTTCCACATATAGACATCCCCCCACCTCCTCCCAAAGGAGTACATTGACTTTTTCCCTACCTCTAAAACTCTAAATAGCCCACCCAAAAAACCCTCTATTTACAATTTCACCCCCAAAACTTTATGTATAATCTTATATTTCTAGAACCCTCCACAGTTTCTTCCCCAGTCGTCCACTTTTGTTGCTGTCTTATTGTCTACTTTTCCAACACTTGCACTTGTTCCCATATGGCTTCTTTGTACAATACCAGAAAGCTAAGTGGGCGTTTTTCTAATTTTCTCCAAAAACAAGGCCTCTTTGAGAAAGAGGCTCAAGCTATTGGAGGGGCGTTTGTGACAAACTCGCGGTATAAGTGAGGTATAAAGGTAATAAACTAAAAGTACAAGGGCTAGAGAGAGTCTCAGTATTCTATGATTAGTCCACCCATGGGGGCTCTGTGGGGAATGCCCTTCCGTCTCTTGGCCGCTCTGTAATTAGCAGAAGTTGGGGGCGGCGTTGATGGAGTGAAGCTCTGAACTTTGTTGTTGCCGTGGTGGCTATTGCTTTTGAACCTTGCAATTCCGTGGCTGCTGCTGCTGTATGAGTCATCTGAATCGGAACCCGCCATTGCCTTGGAGTACTTGTTCTTCTTCTTCTGGGGATTACTGGATGACGTCCCCACAATCTGATTTGCAAATGCAATGGATTGAGATTAATTAGCAAGGAACTTAAAACCCAAAAGTTTGAATTATTGGATTTCAAATGATTGAATTCAATGTTTGACATTCATATTAAAAGTTATGATTTATGGCATTCAAGGCAATGAAGAAGGCAATGAAGACGTCAACTCATATGAATGCGTGACATTTAGTATGAGCTCATGGGTTTGATTTTTGGTTGGAGAGACAAAGCCAAAGTTTGTAACTTTCCTTCATCTTCTCAGCAACCAAACAACCAACCAATAATGGGAAAGTGAAAAGGAAAAGGAGAACAATGTAAATACCTTGCAACCAAGAGAGCAAAATCTGAAGGAATCGAGGAGGCTGCGTTCACAGACTTCACAGGTATTTGTGACTCCTTTGCCGGGCCTAGGCTGAGGCCTCTCGTTCAGAAACACAACTCTGGCGCTGTTGATAATGTAGGTTTGGACTCCACTGATGTCCAGATGCTTCTGAATTTCGTTAACCCTTATCACATCATGATAAGACGACCTCCTTATCTGTACAAATTCGTCACCAAAAACCAATCAATTTTGTCTCAAAAAACTCAAAATTAAACACACAAATTGGGGAACTGTGATTTCTCAATAAACACAGATGCCAAATTTGATGGGAAAGCACAAATATCTGTGGCAAATTTGAGTACCTGAATAGCACGGTGGTCCTTGTGGTTAGAGAGGCAGAGAGAGCAGAGAGGGCTGTTCACGCAATCCAAGCAGTACATATTGCATTCAGACTTGTGGGAATCGGCATGGAGCTTGCATTGAACAAAGAAGTTCTCTTTCAGTAGAGGCTTCAGCCATGGCGGCCACCTGTTGTCCTCCTCGTCAGGACCTCCAGCACCCTGTTCAAAAACTCAATCAGGACCCAAAACCCAAAAGGAAAATCACGATAATCTGTGACAAAAAAAAATCTGAACCCAGAAAAACAGAGCATTGAATCCAAAATTTGAATGGCGAGAGAGAGAGTGAGACCCAGAAAAGCAAATCAGAAATGAGAGTGTGGGGTTTTTACCATGATTCTCCTGCTCTTGGGCTTGATTTCTCTGACCGTCGTGTCTTGATTCTCGATCGCCAGCTTGAATGAACAGAAAGGAACACTGGTTTTCTCAACGCTGAGATGAGAAAGCAGAGAGAAAGTAGAGAGAGAAAATGTGTTATAGTCAGAGAAAGGAGGAGGCTTTTAGAGAGAGAAAGAGAAGGGTATTTTAGGTTTATACAAAAGGAAGAGTAGAGACGGTGAGGGAGGGAATGGGTTCTTGTAGAGTGGTAGATGGCGGTAGAGAGAGAGAGAGAGAGAGAGCTGGGTCGTTCTTATCCTCACCAAGTCTACAACCGAAGCTGAGTCCGAAGCCGAATCTAAGAGATATGCTTTGGGTGCAAGGAACCCACCTCCTTCTTTCCTTTTTATTTCCCTTTCATTTTCTTCCCCTCTTTCGTCTTATCATTTCTCTAATATACATTATTCGTTTTCTTTTCCTTTTCTTTTCCATTTTTAAAATTTTATTCTATATTCTGTTATTTATAATTTTTATTGTCCTAAAACCATTTCTAACCTTTGACTTAAAACTTAAAATTTTTAATCTAGAAATAATTTTTCTGCTCAAACCCTTCTCAATTAAATTTTTAGTCCAAGATTATTAAAGAATTAATTTAGAATTAAAAAAAATGAATTTAGAATATTTTTTTCTTAAAGTAACCTTTTTTTTTAAAAAAAAAAGTAGAATATTCTAATTTAATTTTATGAACATTTTAACCTAATAAATATTAAGATTCTAATAAATATTAAAAAATTACTAAACCAATACCATGAAATTCGTGAAACATTATAAAAGAATATGAAACAAATAAAAGACTTTTTTTTTAAAATCATTTTAGCTGTTGCATTTAAATTTGGACCATTAGATTTTTTTTTACTATCAGATTTGATCATATAGATATCACACGTTGAATTCAATAAATTTATAAATATGAAACTGAAAATAATACACATGTATGATGGGTCAACCCAAACACTCAAAAGAGAAATCATGATTAAATTTGCCCAAAAAATAAGTTATGGTTAAAACTCTTATTTGGCGATTGGAACAAGTTGAGATAAGTTTAGAACTTAAATTTTGAGTTTTGCTCCAATATATGGAGTAAGTATAATTACTATTAGTGATTTGGTTTTGGGGCATACCTATTTCCTTTTTTGTTTATATTTTAAAGTAATTATGTGACACTAGACCTGACATATATTGTTTCTTTTTTTAATTCACGTATATTGAGGTCTCTATACTCTCTTGCCCTAATCAAACTTTGTCCCAATTGCTAATCTCACTTAATTTTGTTTTCTATTTTTTCCATCCGACAAAACAAAATAAGATATTTATAAATAAGTGCACCCACAACAAAATTATGCTATTTACATCGGATTTTTTTTTTTCTGTCAATACTATTTAAATGGGGATTAACAACTAAAGATTAATCATTAAAAATATTTCGTCCTAGTATTCAAGTGAGTTAGATCATGAAATTTCTTGTAACCAAGTACAAAAAACCAAATGACTAAAAACTAGTTTTTTTAACAAACGATATTATCTACACTAAAGAAGTGGGTTGGCCTTATAATGAACTATCAATAATATGGTTCAAACTTGCATTTGGAGAAAATCAAACCTAAAATCTCTCACTTACAAATGAAGAGAAATACCATTAGACCTTAATACTAAGTGATGACTAAAAACTATTTTGACTCATGTATTTAGGTAATTATTTAAAAATCTTCCATTTATGACACAATTTAACTTGAGAAAGCTTTTAGCCTTGCATCGTAAATTTCTATCAAGTGATACATGTGTAAGCATAAATAATTGCACTCAATTATTAGTGATATTTTTCTTTATTTGTAAATGAAAAGTCTTAAGTTCGATTCTTGCCAAATACGAATTTGAACTACATTATTGTCGTTAACTCAGTGTAAAGCTTAACCAACTCTCTTATCCCTTAAAAATGTAAAATACTATTGTTTGTTCAAAAAATAAAAAACGAAAAAAAATAAAAATTAATTGCACCCAATTAGAGCGTGTCGCGTGGATCATACTTTTAGAATGACCATGTAATACTTGATGGTGTCAATAGACCACAATCTCAACTCTATGGGCTACGTAGAGCAACAGCAAAAGCCTTAGTTGGGTTTCAAGGCATATAATTGGGATTATTATAATTCTAATAATTAGATACGTAGCTGAAAAATAAACAAAATGATATGTAATCCCAATTACATGTCTAATTGGTTGTAATTCGATAATGCAATAACGAACAAATGCTAAGATTTACTTACAAGATTCTTTAGCCACATGTACACTTTATAAGATCATCCTTATATTTGTGCTCTTTATTTTCGTGATTGACTCATGTATAGCTCTCCAAATATTGATCTTATGTCCGCACCAGTAAACTAACAAACCGATGATGCGCAAGTGATTCAATTGTGCTAGTAAGATTTGCTCACAACGGATGATGCGCGGGGGATTCGTTTGGTTGGCGGCACAACAAGAGAATTCGACTAGAGTGTTTTCTCTTTTTCTCTGAAGGACAAATCTTAACTCTTTAAGTATTAGGGACATGTGAGAGAGCACAAGGTATTTAAAATATCCTACCCTAACCACACCCTAGCATTGGGCTTGACGCCAAGGGCGTTGCTCCATGCTTCATATTCATTCCTCTACGCACTTGGTTGGACTTGTGACCTGTCTTCTTTTAATTAAGTAAAACTCAAAGGTTAACTTAATTAAAATATAAGTTGAACATGCCCAAACATTTTAATAGATTAAGTACCTAAAACCCCTTAACTTTTTAGTGTCATTTTAAATTGGTCTCAATCATTTTTATCATTCAAAATAAGTACCTAACCTATTGAAATGTCACACCCGTTAAACCTCAGTTAAAATCTGTCAAATTAACGGTCACCACCACCATTATCATGCCATCACCTCCAAACCCAAAGTAAAACCACCAACTCCAACTTACAAATCAAGCCCCTAACATTGAGAAGAAGGTCATGAAGATTGCTGAAATGGTATGGAATGCCATGATGCAGTCACCACCATCTTCCTTGCGCACAAAAAAGAACTAGAAACTTTACGAGCCGTGAATCGGCATATGAGGAAAACACATGAACAAAAACAAAGTCCTTGAAACCCTATCTGAATCCTTAACCCTAACATTTGTTAGAAGATTGTCCTCCTGATGTAATTTCAATTTGGGTCCATTTTCAATTCGATTCAATACCTGTTTGATCATTGGATTTTATATTGTATAATCTATGTTTGAAATTTAGATTTTGAGGCAACTAACATTAATGTTGACCATGATATACCAAGTTTGTGAGTTTGAATATAATCTATGCTTGAAAATTTTAATGGGGCTCAATGGATGTGACATTTTCAATAGGTTGAGTACTTGTTTGGTGGGTTTTATGTACTTAATCCAATTTTAATCTAATATAATTAACAATTAATTATATTAATCATCTTTCATATAAAGTTGTTAGAACTTGTTGACCCTAAAAACTACCAAGTCTACGTGGCGTGTAGGCCGAATAATTAATAAGCTAACTACGTCATTCGGTTGTGTGTGGGGTGTGCCAACTCATTGGCCGAGCTCGACCGGGGAGTAAAATGTGTTGATGTTGCGTTGACCGCATTGCTGACTTCTTGATCTTGCGACTGCGGTTGAGGAATGAACATATCTCGACCTTTAGGTTCTAGAGCCTGAAGACAAGGCTGCTAGTTTTGTAAAGTTCAATATCTGATTCGGCTCTTATTGTACCGAATGTAGTAACCTGGTAACACCTCACTTCGCCGATAAGGTTGATGAGATGACCTCTACCAATAAGGACTCGAAAATCCTTATTGATCGAGACTTGGATATGCAATCAGTTGGCCGAGAAGCAGTGCTGTTTATCCAAACTGAAGGTGTTCCTTGATCGGTTGATTCTACGGCTTCAGTGCTGTATTGTTGTTGAAAGGTTTTGTGTAGAGCAAGAGTTTACGTAGGGCAATTTGTGTGTTGAATATGAGAGGCTTCAAATGTTGCACAATGTCTTGTATTTATAGCAACGAGCCTGCTTGTTGCCAAACTAGAGATATACTCGAATTAGGACTCCTCAACCCAATCTGATTAAACTTTGACCAATCCTAATCTTGATAGGATTTTGAACCAAACCTTTAAACAAACCAGGTTCATCTCCTAATCCCAAGTACTTTAGCCTTGAGAATCCTTATTATACCAGGATTCGACTACTTCACCTTTATCCGAAATAATCCTCTTTGTAGCAGGATTCGGCCAAGCTTGACAGGGTCGGCCCATGACAAGACTTTAAATAAACACCATTAGGCCAAGAATGTTTCTGGGCTCGGCCCAAAATAACATTTTGGGTCTAAACATTGCCCATTCGCTTTTAAGGTCTTCAACCCAAAGCTTCTGTCCGAGCCTCGACCTTGAAGAAGCGAAATCATACCCAAGTATCTTTGAAAAACAATGAAAAGCCTTGAATATTCCATCCATTCAGCCGCATTTATGATGCACAATTGCATGATCTTAATTTTGTCAGATAATCTGCCATGTGGCAATTCCTCAGCGTACTCGTTTGCCTCGAAACGTGCAACCATTGAAACGTCTTATCACCATTAAATCCACCATCATACGCAAACATGCATCCTCAAACCACGAGATCTTCGGTCCCTTCACTTGGATTCTCTGAATATCCATCATGATTATTAGGTTTTCCGATCGATTCTACCCCCCAAACCAAACAATTGATCTTCCTTCCAAAATGCTTATAAATACCCGACTCTTCTTCATTCATATTCTACGCTTTCAGGAATCTTAAATCTCTTACCATTTTCCCTTTTTAACCTAGAAAATCTCAAAACCCAGAAAACTCCCAAACCCAGAAAATCCCTTAAGTCTTCAACAATGGCTTCCAACACCTTTATTATCAGGCTTTCTGAGGAGTGCACCAAGTGCAAAGACTTCATTGACCAAAACACTAACAAGACTTTACGGTTTGAAGGCGATTCAATTGCTTCCCATTAGATCTTAGGACCACATTTCAAGGATGTCGTCCCAAAGACCATTACTGAAATGCTCAAAGCTTACTGCTTGAAACCCTTGCTCCAAGGGTATGATTGGTCGAAGTGGGATTCGACCAGGCCTTAAGGAGCCTGTCCTTTGATCCTTGCAACTTGGGTAGCCTGGGTCTAACGAATGGAGAAGTTATTCAGCACATAGTGGAAAACTCTTGGTATTTATGATGCTATCAGGTTCTCGACTACTGAGATTGTCATGGACCAGGTGCTTTTCATGGCGACCATAAGTTTTTGGTGCTCGGCCACCAACATAATGGTACTCCCCCTAGGCCCCATTGGCCCGACCGTGCTTAATATATCGCCCATCCTCGGCACTTCTCCATCTGGTTTTTCAGTTGATACTGTCCTTCATGGGTATCAATTCGACTTAGACCTTAAGTCATTATTCGACGAGCGTGTCGTCTAAGCCCTAAAGAAGAAATACCAAAAAGCTTCAAAAGAAGAAGTCTAGAAGCTGCATAAGAACTTCTTCAACTATAACATTCTCATCCACCACTTTGTTGGCCGAGGGGAAGAAAACCTACGGAAAGGGGAACATGAAACCTTCTTATTCTACTGGTATAACAAATTTATTGTTTGTACTAAGTCAAACAAATGTTTGTACTAAGTCAAACAAATGTTTGATAAAAAACATGTCAGTGGTCGAAGCCTTGGTTAGTGGTCACATCCTAGCTCTTAGTTCGACCATCATTACTAACATCACGCGTTACCTGGCCGAAGCGACCGTCATCAAATTTGACCCGCACTAGAACGGCTTACTCTGGTTTTCTAGCTTTGGCTGCAAGTCTACTTCGCCACCATGAGGCCAGAAATCCCTAGCTTCAAGTCCACTAAAGCTCTAGGTCTCTAATTGGCCTCTAAACTAGCTCATCCTCACTTGACCGAAGAAGTACTTGAAGGCTTCTTCGGACTAGAAGATCTTTTTGACGATGAATTCCTGATCTGCCGTCGTCAAGAGTACCTCCTTCCATCAAGCTTCCATCCTCGGCATGGGATGAGACTAAAGACACCAATCTTCGACAAAACTGGGGGGCATTCGTGCTAGCTCGCAACCTTCTTTTCGGCTGTGATACTTGGCGCATGAGTTGGGAAGTCTACCACCCTCACTTTACTGCTCGGCAGCTTGGCTACCTCCATGGATGCCTTGTACCTCTACTCACCTCCCAATCTCTTTTAAGTCGAGAACGTCTCTTTGGTTCGTCAGAAAGAAAGTGTAGAGAGGCTGAGCGAGAATTTCAAGAGAGGTGCACGAAATTCCGCCTTTGGCTGAATGTCCTTGAAACTTATAGTACTGGCACATTTGTTGGTTGGTGGGACACATACATCCAAGAATTCTTTGGCGCACCGGTCAAAGATGTTGTCAAAAAACTTTTCGACGATCGTCTAAGGAAATCTCCAGCCCCAAAATCCAAAGAAGCGACCTAAGGTATACATCTTTTATTTATTTCTATTTCTCACTCAAAACTATCATCCTGACTTGAGTTTATTTTCAGCGGGTCGACCAATAAAGCGAGTCGACACTACCATTAGGCATGGAGTAAAAAAGAAGCATGCTCATTCTAAGAAGGCTGTAACTATTCAAGCTCCCACAATCTCTCTTACTCCAGTGGCGGCCATTACTGTGCCAGTTACACCGAGCAAACGACCTTGCTTGGAGACAGGAATGGCTGGTAACATTGCCGTACCCCAAAAACACATAAAAAAGAAAGCAAAGAAAGGGGAGCGAGAGATTCTTGTGATCTCAAGTCAAACCATAGGAGCGACTCCTCCTAGCGTTTCTCTCATTCCTCCTGTCGTCGAGGCTTTGGCGAGAGGACTACAAAATCTTCCCTTGGATCATATGACTAACGTTTACTCCGCTCTTCCGGGTGTGGTCG
Organism: Malus sylvestris; assembly: GCF_916048215.2. Lineage (NCBI taxonomy): Eukaryota > Viridiplantae > Streptophyta > Magnoliopsida > Rosales > Rosaceae > Malus > Malus sylvestris. The sequence goes on from NC_062275.1 coordinate 34,047,082, forward strand.
AACCAGTCGTCGCTCTATTGGTCGAGGGTTTTGCAGCTCTAGAGGCGGTTGTCTCTCATGCTGTTGGTCCAGTCGTTGCTACCGTGGGGGAGGCGGCTACTCTGGCCGAGAAAAGCCTTCCCCCAAATTGAAAAAAGAAATCAATAGTCATCGTTGAAGAAGAGGTACAACCATTTTTGTTAGCAATTTTCCTTCTTTAATGGATCTCTCAACTAATGAACAACATTTTTCTGTCTTAGAGGACGAGAGCGAAAAACCTTTGTTGGTGAAGTGCCCCTAACCGGCTGAGCTGCCATCCACCATCCCTCAGTCGGTAATCGAAGTGGCTGGCCAAGTCAACCTTTCTACTGCCGAGGCAAACGCGGGGCGTGAAGTGGTACTTTCTGTTGAAACGAAAGTGACGGCAAAGACACTGATTCACCCTCAAGACTAGAATCTCAGCATTCCTTCACAAGAAGTTACTTCAGCCTTTTTAAGAACTTTCATCATCATTTCATTAACTTTCTGCTTTAGAATTCTAAACCAAGAGCAAACATTAAAATGACAAGTGCCTGATCGTTCATTTCACCGACAATTTTACGCGCTGAAAGGTGTTATTTATATTTCTTG